>NW_026623548.1:0-2200 GCF_030028575.1 Malurus melanocephalus
ATGGAATTCCCAGAGAAGCTGTGGCTGCCCCTGGATCCCTGGCAGTGYCCAAGGCCAGGCTGGACATTGGGGCTGGGAGCAGCCTGGGACAGTGGRAGGTGTCCCTGCCCATGGAAAGAGATGATCCTTGAGGACCCTTCCCACCCAACCCATTCCATGATTCCCTAACCCAGATTCTAGCAGGGTGGAATCATGGAATGGTTTTGTRGGAAGGGCCCATGGGCAGGGWCACCCTCCACTAACCCGGGCTGCTCTGAGCTTCCAGCACTTCCAGGGACGGGACCTTTCCCACCTCCGGGGCCGAGCGGAGAATCCCCGGCTCCCACCCCTCCACATGTCCATGTGTCTGTGCTCTCTGCAGGCGGGAGCCTCTCCAAGCAGGACTGGACCATCCAGTGGCCGAGCACGGAGCCGGGCAAGGAGAACAGCCCGGGCTGCCCGCCGGAGCCCGGCCCCTGGGGCAGGACGCACCCGAGCCCCAAGGTGCAGCCCAAGTGCGGGCAGCACCACTGCCACGCCGGCTCGCCCCACGGCCCCATGTACACACACGTGGACCGCCTGACCGTGGAGGGTCACCCGGGGCTGTGCCCGCCCCTCGAGTCCGGCCACCGCTCCCTGCCACCGTCCCCGCGGCAGCGCCACGCCGCGCACACCCCCCCGCGCACCCCCAACATCGTCACCACCATGACACCGCCGGGGACCCCGCCCGTGCGCCGCAGGAACAAACTGAAGCCCCCCGGGACGCCCCCGCCCTCGTCGCGGAAGCTGATCCACCTCATCCCGGGCTTCACGGCGCTGCACCGCAGCAAATCGCACGAGTTCCAGCTGGGGCACCGCGTGGATGAGGCGCACACCCCCAAGTAAGTGGTGCCCCCGGGGTGCTGGTGCGTGCTGGGGGGGGAAAAACCTCATCCCAGCACCTCGGAAAAAGTACTTTCATCCCTAAATGCCGGTGTCTTGTTTGGAGGTTTTGTGTGGAAAATTCTTTGCGGGGGGATGTTGTGGSATGGTGGCGGCTCTGCTCGGCCAGGACCCCATTTTGGGGCTGTGGGGTGGGTGGGGAGCACCCGGGCGCTCCGGGATTGTTGTTTGCGAAGGCCCTGGAGCTCTGGGGTGTGCGATGGGAGGGCTGGGTGCGGGGATTTTCCAGCTGCTGCGCGGGAGTGGCCGCGAGAACTGCGTGGGGAGGGGCAGGGTTAGGGTCACTGGAGAGARATGGGAATAATCCTCTTGGAAACATGGCTTTATAAGCCCAAATGGGAGTGACCGTTCGTATCCTGGAGACCCCTGGTACTTATTCCATGGCTGGCGGTGTTTGGGTCGCGCTCTCCAGGCTTTGCCCACGCTCCCACCACTCCTGCTCTGCGGCTCGGTGCCGGCAGAGGCTGCTGCTGTGCAGGGAAAGGGTTCCCTGGCACCGCCACAATTCCTCTCCATCCCTTTCCACCCTTTTTGGTGGCCCTGCGCTCAGAAAACCTCTCTGCTGCCTCGGCGTGAGGTGGCAAAGGGGAGCGGTGCTGCTTTGGGACATCTCCTCCTCTCCCTGAGGATGTGTCAGGATGGAGCTGGCCTGTGCTGGCCTCCCAAAACAGCATCCCAGGACAAAGTGCCCCTTTTGGCCTGAAATTTGGGGGTCTTGAGGATAAAAAGGCCGTGCCAGAATCCCGGGAAGAGTCTCTTAAGGCGTGTGGGAGCCTGGGGCACGGCGCAGACCCTCTGGCACATCCCTGGTGTTTGGGCAGCTCCTCTGGGACATGGGAAGGGTTAAAGCCTCCAGTGCCAACCCTGGAGCTCCCCTTGTCCGGGCACAGGGGATCAGGGTGACTTTGGGGGTGACAGATGTGTCAGGTGGCCTCAGCACGGCGGTGTCACCTGTCCCCCGGGCTRTGGCTGAGGGAACGAGGGGGATCACTCATCCTCCTCATCCCCAAGCTGGGAATTTTGGGTCTCCAAAGGTTTTTGAGCTGCTGGAAATGAAACCATTTCAGYTGGAAAATGCCTCCTGGAAGGCCACCTTCCCCTCCTGCTGAGGCACCRGGAAAAGRTGTTTGCTTTGGTGGGTCCCTGGGWGTGTCACCGTGTCCCCAGGACTGTCACCGTGTCCCCAGCAGTGTCACCGTGTCCCCAGGGAGCAGCCTCTCCCTTCTCCTGCTTTTATCACCATTCCAGCCCCTGATCCATGCTCTGCCCTCACCAGAGC
>NW_026623548.1:3915-4351 GCF_030028575.1 Malurus melanocephalus
CCTCCAATTTTCCTGCCCGGAGTCTCCAGCTGCTGGCTGTAACTCCGAGGCACGGAACATTGCTCCTGAAAAGATCCCCTGGACTTCCATAAATCCGCAAACATCCGAGGAACGGCCCCGAAACGGAAACAAAACGTGGAGAGTGGCTGGTGATATACTGCCCGTTTAATAGCTCATGAATTCCACGGGCCATTGGAATCTTCCATGGGCAGTTAATGATTATCCGTCAGCCAGGAGCGGGGGAGGAAACAAACTCAGAATGGGAGGCCTTAAAAACCCAGCAGGTGGGGAGAGAAAGTCCAGCTTGTTAAGGGTGTGTGTTAACCCTGGGAAGGGTGTCCAGTGGATTTCTGGAGGTGGGGTCTGCCGTGGGGTGGGTGGGTGGGTGGTCTTTATCCGTAAGCCTGTCCTTGGACCCGTATTTAGACCTGTCCTT
>NW_026623548.1:7231-8594 GCF_030028575.1 Malurus melanocephalus
GGAAGGGTCTGGAGCCCCAGGAGCGGCTGAGGGAGCTGGGAAAGGGGCTCAGCCTGGAGCAAAGGAGGCTCCGGGGGGACCTTGTGGCTCTGCACAACTCCCTGACAGGAGGGGACAGCCGGGGGGGTCGGGCTCTGCTCCAGGGAACAGGGACAGGAGGAGAGGGAATGATCCCAAGTTTCACCAGAGGAGGTTCAGGTTGGATATCGGGACAATTCCTCATGGAAAGGGCTGTCCAGCCGTGGCACAGCTGCCCAGGGCAATGCTGGATCCCCATCCCTGGTGGGATTAAAAAACCATGGGGATGTGGCACTTAGGGACATGGGTGGCACGGTTGGATTCCACAATCCCAAAGGTCTTTTCCACCCTAAAGAACCCCGTGATTCCATGATCTCCACACCATGTTATTTATCCTAAAAATAGAGCCCCAAACCTATTTTGGGGATAAAACCTGGAATTCCTGCCGGGTGGAGAGCATGGAAGTGCAGGAATTTGGAGAGCAAAACAAGCAGCATCCCTGCCCGTGCCTCCAAACATCTCTCTGATTAATCTCTCTGCCTCTGCCAGGGCTGTGGAATTTTGCACAGCTCCTGGAACGTGTCCAGCTCCCTCAAAGGATGGTTTGTGCACCGCGAGGTGACAGTGATGAGTGGCCCCCGTACCGACCTGGCTCCGTGCTGGAATTATCCCGCTGCTCCGGGCTGCGGCGCTCCTCAGCAGCGTCATTAATGTTAATTACGGCTCTGCTATTCCATCCGGAGGCGCTGGAGCTTCACCGCGCTCAGAGGAGAAACCTCTCACCGCGTCCTTTAACGAGGAGCCGATGCTCCTTTCAAAGCCAGACGGGCGTGAGGAGGAATTTAGATAAGGATTAACACCCTGGGAGAGGTGGCACAGCACTCCCGGTGCCTGGTGCGCTGGGGACAGAGGGCACCGACAGGGCACGGGCTGTGGGCAGTGAGATGGACTGACCACTGTTGGTCATGGCACAGTGGGGCTCTTCCCAGCTCCATCCCACTCTGGGATTGTCCCACCTCCATTCCAGTCTGGGATTGTCCCAGCTCCATCCCAGCCTGGGATGTTCCCAGCTTTCCCTTCCAGCTGGAGCTGTGCAGGAATGTCAGGRAGCAGCCCCTCTGGTCACTCCTCTGTGGTTCAAGAGCTTCTCATGACCCTCCTGCCACCCCCCCTGACCCGCTATGCTGGCCCAGGCAGGTGCTGGGTTGGCCACGCACTCCAGGGTGTCCTTGGCAATAATGGGATGAGAACCAAAAGGTTTCAGAGTCCAGAGGAGGAGCTGCTCCAGGGCTGGAGCCCCTCTGCTCTGGAGCCAGGCTGGGAGAGCTGGGGGTGCTCACCTGGA
>NW_026623548.1:10390-12114 GCF_030028575.1 Malurus melanocephalus
TTTTTTTTTCTCCCCCCCACACTCTATTTCCCTTCCTTTAAGAGCAGCGTTTGTGTGGAAATTGGAGAGTGCTGGAGAGGAGCAAAGCGGTGAATAAAACATCACCTGGCCCCAGCGGCTGCAGGGGCAGCTCCTGGCTTGTGGCTCAATTTTAAATTAAACCCGTTTTAATTTCTTTTTTACGGCAGTGAGAATGGAAGTGACAACAAATGCCTGCAGAGATGATTGTTACTTAATTGTTACTCAATTTCCAGGTTTTTTTACGGGCTGGGAATGGAGGATGAGCACAGCTGGGGAATGGTTGAGATTCTTTTTCCAAACCCAAATTTAGGTTTTTTGTCAAAGGGAGATTCAGTGCTGTGGGATGCTTTTTGGGATGAGCCAAATTCCGGGAGCATCACGGAATCTCCGCTCCCTGTGGATCCCAACCTCTCATTCCAGCTTCTCCMAGCTCATCCTGCTCTTCCCATCACTGAACCACTCTGGGACATCCCAAAACCTTTAGGGCACCTTTCTGCGGGAATCCTCCAAAACCTTCAGGGCACCTTTCTGCGGAATCCTCCAACACCGCCCCCTCTCTCAGCGCCGCTGTCAGTCCCTGCCGGCTCCTGAAAGGAATGACGGGCCCTTTGTCCCGGTGTCTGCTCCTGTTTTGCAGCGCCTGTTGAAACCCTCTATTTTTTTTCCCCCAAAGCCGGTGATAAGCGTTTGACTGATCCCACCGAGCAGGCGGGGATGAGCCATTCAAGCAGGATTGACACCTAAAGGGATTTGCATTAAACGCTTCAAACGCGCTGGGCTTTTTTTTTTTTTTTTTTTTTTTTTTTTTTTTTTAGCAAATTCCTGCATAAAATTACAGCCCTAATCGTCGGCATTCACCTATCTGAGAATGGAATCGCTCGCTGATTTTCCTGTCCTGAGGTCCTGAGGCAGGAATTTGTCCTGGTGCTCCACCAGGGGTGGTTTGGGCTCTCCCGCCGAGGGATGTGCAAGATAAAGGGGGAAAATGAGGAATTTGGGGTCTGCAGAGGGTTAGGGGATGGGAGAGGTGAAGGAGAGGGCGTGCTGCTGTGGGAAGGGATGAGAGCCGGGATTTTGGGGAAGATTTGGGAAGGCAAGCGTGGGGCTGATCCTGTTGTGCCTATGGGGAGCTGGGACCTTACATGGAGGGCTGGAATCCTGGGGTAACCCCTGTCCCAAGGTACAGAGAAAAGAGAAAGAACCCCAAAATGAGGCAAAAAAACACAATGGGAAGGAATTGGGAAAATGGGAAGAAATGGGGAAAAACACAAATGAGAACAAATTCCCTCTTTCCAGTTCAAAGGATTTTTCTTCAAATTTTTTTATATCAGTTCCATGAAATTTGAGCTTCGAAGCCTCCTGGAGCAGGGATGAAGYTGGGACAGAGAGGATCTGAGTGGCAGGAGAGGACCTGAGTGGCAAAAAAAAAGCAGTGGGGATGTCCAGATTTCGGGATCTCCTCCAAATCTGTCCGGAAAAGTGTCCTTGTCCATGTTGTGGTGTTTTCCTGCCATCCCTGGAGGGTGCTGCAGCCATCTCCCACATTTTGGAGGGATGGACTCAGTGTGGTTCTCTTTGCTATCTCAAAACCCTTTGGATCCAAACCCAAAAATTTCTGCTCCATAACCAGCTCCCCCCTGGCTGCCTGGACATTGATTTTGGGAATTGTCCAGCAGCGAGTGGAGGGAAATGGTCCTTCCCGG
>NW_026623548.1:13499-15955 GCF_030028575.1 Malurus melanocephalus
AGGCCAGGCTGGACATTGGGGCTGGGAGCAGCCTGGGACAGTGGAAGGTGTCCCTGCCCATGTCCCTTTGCTGAGCTGTAATCTCCCTTCCTGCCCACCCCATTCCACAATCCCATGGCCCCTGTGGGGCTGACCCCAGGGAGCTCCAAGCCAGCAATGGAATCATCAACCTGGAATCATCGGCCCCATCCCGAGCCCAGCGCACCCACAGAGGTCCTTGCAGCCACCCTAAACAGCTGCAACTCTTCCTGTTCGAGGAAATAATTAACTTATTAGGGGATGGTTTAATTTGCTTCGTTAATGAGGCCATTTCCCATCGCCTGGCAGGGCCAGATGCCCCTGGGCACCGCTGGGAGATGCTGAGCTCCAGCCTCCCCACCCTCCCAGGGAACAATTCCTTCCCAATATCCCATCCATCCCTGCCCTCTGGCACTGGGAAGCCATTCCCTGTGTCCTGTCCCTCCATCCCTTGTCCCCAGTCCCTCTCCAGCTCTCCTGGAGCCCCTTTAGRCCCYRMAAGGGGCTCTGAGCTCTCCCTGGATCCTTCTCCTCTCCAGGTGAGCACCCCCAGCTCTCCCAGCCTGGCTCCAGAGCAGMGGGGCTCCAGCCCTGGAGCAGCTCCGTGGCCTCCTCTGGACTCCTCCAGCAGCTCCAGGTCTGTCCTGTCCTGGACAGAGCTGGACACAGCATTCCAGTGGGGATGGACAGATTGTGGATGGAGCATTCCAGGAGTCTTTGCTGACCGTGAGCTCTCGCACTGCCAGGATGTTCTGGAAGGATCCCTGTCCCAAATCCTGCAGATCTCCAGCGGGCTGGGCTGTGTTTCCCAGGTTTACCTCGGAGCAGGCAGATGCTGTTCCCTCCCCGCCTCGCTCTGTGGCAGCCGGGATGGGAGCAGAGCAGCTCTGTGGTGCCAGGATCCTGCAGCCCGGCCCATCTGAGCTCTCACTGTCCCTCTCTGCTCCAAATCCTTCCGGTCTGGTGCTGCTTTGGGATCGTGAGCCAGCAGAGCRATGGCTGGTCCTCGTCCCATTATGGAAAAATGGGCTGAGGAGGGAGAGGCGAGCGATTTATCCCTCCYGATCCGCAGAATTTAATTTCTGAGGAACTTTTCCCACTTTTGGGCTGTCCACACCACAATCCTGTGCCTTGACAAGCTGATTCCTGGGATTCTTTTGGGTTCCTCCCATTCTCCACTGCAGCCCAGCCTCTGCTCAGGCCCTAAATTTGATGTGGTGACATTAAACGTGGCCATTCAGGGGATGTGGCGAGGCCAGCAAGGCTGGGGGTGGCGAGTTTTTGGACCAGCCAACTTTTCTCACCCAGGTTCTCGAGAGGAGAAGCTCTGGAATGTTCCTTAATGAAAATTGCCTTTGTTTGACAGTGGGAAGGATTGGGAATTCTCACAGGGAAATGAGATTAATTATCACACAATGCAGCAAATCCCCCACCCTACAGACACCACCAGCCCATCCCCACGTCCTTTCCCTTCACTTTTCCCTCCTTTTTCCCTCTTTTCCTTCCCAGAGTGAAGAAGAAGAACAAGCCCCTGAACCTCAAGATCCACAACAGCGTGGGGAGCTGYGAGAACATCCCAGCACAGCGCTCTCCACTCCTGTCCGAGCGCTCCCTGCGCTCCTTCTTCGTGGGGTACCCGCCCTTCCTGCCCTCCACCCCGCCCGTCCACACCGACGCCACCTTCTCGGCCAGTAAGTGYCCACGGGTCCCTCTTCCAAGGGTGGCACCTGGGAATCTCGGAATTTATGGTCTTGAAGAGCACTGAGGGCTGAGGGGTGAGCATATTCCTTGTGGGTGTGCCTGGTGTTGGTGTTTGGAGATCTGTGGGTGCTTCTGGGCAAAGAAAACCCCCAAAACTTGAATTTTCTGTCGTTTGGGAAAGCTGCAAGGTTTCTCTGCTGCCAGGCGTTGGTGGCACTGTCTGGATGTCACCTGAAAGTGGCTTTTCCAAGGGTTCCTTGGTTTCACCTTGGTGTTTGAACCTCTCCCATTTGCTGTTTGGAGCCGATGTGGAATTTTGGGAAGCCATTCCTGGCACAAACGCCAGGGAGCTGATCCCAGCAGTCAGCCCTGAGCCCTCACACTCTTCCAGGAGATGCTGGTGGTGGCACTCACGGGGTGGGTTTGGCTCCAGGAGCTCACCCAGGTCTGAGAGAAACAGCCTGACCCTCATTTCCCGGTCCCAGATCGGTGCTGGGGTTAATCCCACARCGATTGAAGCTTTTCCAAGCCAGATGTGGCTCTTGTCTCAAGAACTTTCCTGGAAACACATGGCAGCTTCTGGGAGTCATTCCCAGCCAAATTGAGCTCCCCTTGCCTCTCGTTCCTCAGCCAAAAACTTCCTCCAGCTCCAAATCCAGGCTGGGTTTCTGTCACCTTCGCTTCCCTGGATTTTCCCCTTGTTTCCTTTCCCAAAGCATCATCTTCCTGGCTTGTTT
>NW_026623548.1:16194-56499 GCF_030028575.1 Malurus melanocephalus
CCTTCCCTTCCCTTCCCTTCCCTCCCCTCTCCATTTGGGATCACTGAGGTCTCACCCAGCCATTCCTGCTATCCTTTTCCTCCTCTCCTTTGGCTTTTGGGGACAGTGACCCCTGGCAGGATCTCCCAGTGCAATTCCCAGAGATATCCAATACCCAACTCCAGATTTGCCTGGAGCGAGGCAGATTTTTGCCTTGTTATTTCCCTCATGGAATTATCTGAGTTCAGATTAATAAATAAATAATAATAAATAATAATAAATAATTATCCCAGCCGAGCAGAAAGCACAGCCCAAACCCCATTCCCAGCCAGCCCCAGCTGTGTCTCCTTGGATCCGTTCTGCTCACGCCTCGCAGTTGGATTCCATCCCGTGGTGTGACATCCTGATGGAAGGTGGCAGCGGGATGTGATGGGAAGCCATGGCCAGCGAGTGACTAACGCTGCTGGAGATGTGTCTCTCATTTTCCTTTCCTGGCTGCTGGGAATGTTTCCTGGGCTGGATGGGAGCTGGGTTTYCCCAGCTGGTCCATCCCTGCTGGGAGGTTTCGGTGTCGGCTGGGTCAGGATCCGTGTGGGAGCTGTGCCAAGCAGGGATAATGTTTGTAGGGAGCAGAATCACGGAATGATTTGGGCTGGAAGGGAGCTTGAAGCTCATCCCATTCCATGGGCAGGGACACATCMCACCAAACCRGRTTGCTCCAAGCCCTCCCCACATCCCAAAGATTMCCTGTCCCCATTCTTGTGGTGGTTCCACAGCAGAGCTCTCCACAATATCCCATCCTTATGGGGTTTTCTAAAAACCCCTCTTCCCTTTTCCTCCTGCAGTGCCCAGATGCTCTGGATTGCTGTGGAATTACTTCCCCAAGCATGGAAACACGAAAAGTGTCAGCTGGAGAGGGGTGAGAGGGCCCAGCGAGGCCCTGTCCCTCCCCAGCTGTCTCTCCACGATTCCTTTTGCTGCTTCTGGCAGGAGCAAATCCCCATCTGAGCCATCCCTGGCCCGGGTCAGGAGCGGGGTTGGATGCTTCCCTCTGGTTTGTAACAGCCTGACAGAAATGGATTTTCACAGAGCTGCACGAGGAGCTGCCTTCTCTGGCAGCACAAATTGGGTTGGGGGAACCACAGGGTCAAGGAATCATAGGATTGTGGAATATCCTGAGTTGGGAGGAACCCACAAGGATCATCCAGCCCAACCCCTGGCCCTGCACAGACCCCCCAACAATCCCCCCTGTACATCCCTGGCAGCGCTGTCCAAACGCTCCTGGAGCTCTGGCAGCCTCAGGGTCCAGCACCCTCTGAGGAAGGACTTTCCCTAAAATCCAGCCTAACGTTCCCCTGGCACAGCTCCAGCCATTCCCTGTCCCAGGGAGCAGAGATGGGAGCTGCCCCTCAGGGGGAAGCTGTAGAACAATGGGATCAGTGTAGGCTCCAGGGGTGTCCCCTCCCAGCTGGGGACACCAGCCCGGTCCAGTGTGAAAGCTCCCTTCCATCCAGTGCTGCTGCTCTGGCCATGTCCCTATGGAATTATCCCAAATCCCTGTCCTGCCTCTTCCTCTTGGCTTTGGGACCAAGGAATTTGCAGTTTATGGGGTTGGGCACCATTGGGATCCCAGCCAGGGGTGGCCCAGCCAGGGACAAGTGCTGAGATGCCACCAGAGCCACCTCAGCTCCTGAGCCATCCATGAAAGCACCCCTGGAGGGCTGACCTCAGGGAGGTTTGGTGGGCAGGGATTTGGGATTGTGTCCAATTGATCGGGGTGGGAATTCCAGAGCCATAAATCCAGCTTTTCTGCTGGACACGAGGACATGACAGTGGCATTGAAGCTGACAAGGGACACGTGTGCCAGCAGCCAGTGCCATCAGACCCTGCCCCTCTCCGTGGGCATCCCGTTGTGGGGAAAGGCTTCTCCCTGACACCGAACCACCCCCAGGAGGGGATGACCCAAAGGGATCCTCATTTCTTGGGAACCAGCAGAGGTTGTGTCCTCCTGAACCTGCCCTGCACATGGCAGGAGCTCTGCCCAGCTGGCACATCTGGCCACAGCTGGCAGCGAGGGTTTCCCACCCCGGCAGTGGAGTCAGAGGACACGGCTTTGCCTGGATAAACCTAACTGAGCCTGCAAAGCTGGGAATTGCGGGGAGAAAAAATCCTGGTGCGAGGCTTTAAGCCAGCTGAACGTGACATTTGAGCTGGATAAATGGGATTGTCACGCTGGAAAGAGGAAGGGCCTGGATTATCCAGTGGGTTTTCCCTTTCTGGGGAGACGCTCTGAGAACAGCTTCCCTCTGCTCTGGCTTGGTTGTTTTTCATCCTGCTGGATCCACCCTGGATCATCCTTCACCCACTGGGCCTGGCTGTGACCCGGGAGGTTGGAAGGGACCTTAAAGATCATCCCGTTCCAACYCTCTGTGTGGACAGGGACACTTCCCACCGGATCAAATTCCGTGTGGAATATTCGCCACATGTGTTAACTGAGGCAGCAGTGGCTCCCTTTGTAGCTTGAATGCTGCGTGGATTTATATCCTGGCGAGGGAAAGCTGCTGGAGCAGCTGCTCTGGGGTCRCTCCCACCCTATTTTGGCCTTAAAAGCAGCACGAGCAAGGTCTGAGGTGTCCCATGAAAGGACTTTTGCTGCAGAGAATCTCCCTGGGGTGCAGGAAGTAAAGTCAGGAWGGTGGGGAAACACCAGAATTCTGKCACTKGCMCTGGCACAGGGTGCCCAGAGAAGCTGTGGCTGCCCCTGGATCCCTGGCAGTGGCCAAGGCCAGGCTGGACATTGGGGYTTGGGGCACSCTGGGATGGTGGGAGGTGTCYCTGCTGTGGCAGGGATGGGATGAGATCATCTTTAAGGTCCCTTCCAACCCAAACCATTCCATGGTTTTATGAGTTTATGATGTGGCTCCAGACTGGGATTTTTGGCTGGTGGTAGAGGTATTATTGGGAATAATCCCGATCCTGGATTTCTTGCTGTTGGAGTCCTCTGGAAAGAGGCTCCACCCTGGTGTCTCCTCCTCRTCTCTCCACGGGACTCACCCACTCTGGGTGCGTTTTGGTCACAGCCTGGGATGAGTGCACAGTCCCCTGGCCATTTTTTGGCTTTGCAGTGACTCATCCCGGGATGTTTTCCACTTCCATCGATTTTGTCCATCCTGTTCATAACACAAACCTCTCCCGGTATGGTTTGTAGTAGGAGCCAGGAGGGTTTGTTTATCAGGCTGTCTCTGTGATGGATAACGGGCTCACACAATTCCCTGGGATCCACAAAGGGGCCGGGAGATGAGGAAGGGGGAATTGGGACAAAACAATTGTCCCCTCTGGTGTGGTTTGGCACTGCTGCCACCCCGGGAGATGCTCCAGGTGTCCTCGGTGAGGGTTTGGGGCTCGCTGAAGGCACCACCGCCCACCCCAAAAGAATGAAATAGGGACGCTCCAGGTGCTGTTCTCCATGCAGGAGGCGCCCAGGCATCCCAGCTGCCAGCCGGGAAACATCCGGAATTCTCCGCGGAACCGCCGGGATGGCAGCAGGGGCAGCGAGGGCGTCACGGCCAAGGCAGCGCCGCCGTCCCCGTCACCTCCGAGGGGCGCGGGTGCCACTCAGGGCTGTCACAGGCGCCTGTCACCGCCGGGRAGCCGGCTGGCAGCGCTCCTCCGCCGTGTCGCCTGTCAGAGCCGCGCCGGAGGTGGCTGTCACCCTTTGCCCGGGCGGTTTCCCCCTTCCCGGCTCTGCTCCTGGCACAGCTGATCCCATCCAGCGCGGCTGTTGATTTTGGGATAAGCTGTGCCGCGCCGAGCAGGAACCCTGACCTTTGCCGCAGCGGCCAAGGAAAACACAGATTGAGGGTGGCATTCCCCCGCCGCGACAGCGGGGAGCGGGGTTCGGCTTTTGGGAAGCCCTCGGGAGGCAGGAACGGGATGGGTGACCCGGAGAAATCTCCGCGGGGCTGCTCAGCGAGCGCCGGCCGCGCTCTGCCCGGGGAAAACTCCGCTTGTGCCCCTCAAACCCGGCTCGGAGCGGGAGAGGWGGGAGGGAAATGTGCGAGGGGAATGATGGCCGGGACAGTTTGGATTTCCGAGGCGGGCAGGAGGTTGCCGGTGATAAAGGTTTAAGTGATGAGTGGCACGGGGACAGCGGAGGTCGGGAGACATCAATAGGCGGGGGCGGCTCGGGGGCGCTGGAGCGGCGGGGAGGGAGGAAAGGAGAGGGAGGGAGAATGGAGCAGAGGCAGCCGCTGTCACGCTTCAAAGCGTGCGAGGATCAGCCGGTGCCGCTGCCACTTCTCTATCCACGACAAAGCCTGGCCCCACCACCCTGAAGAAAGGCGCGCTCGCGGGTTTTTTTTTTTCTCCCCTTGTAATTAACGCTAATTGGGGCAATTTGAGGGGTGTTCAATGAGAATATTCCTCCCGTGCCAGGGGGGAGGCTGCCTGCATCTCCCATCTTCCCTCTGGGCATCCCCCCGATTTAATATTGCRAGGAACAACTTTTCCTCCGGGTGGGAACCGGGGTGAAGGGGAGAAACCCCAATTAACCCCAGAGCCCCCCAAACCCTGGGGGTTGCTCCCCGGTGCCTTTCCCTGCCCTCCTGCCCCGCTCCGCCGCTTTGCCCTCCTGCAAACAGCGGCCCTATTGTTAAACGCCGCGATCCTACGCGTTTTGCTGCCGCTAATGAAGGTAATTAGCTGTGAGTCACGTCGGGCTCATTTACGTTACGAGGTCAAAATCCCCGCTACACTTCAATACATCTCTGCAGCGAGCACATTTAGAAAGTAATTAAAAGGCTCAGCAGCCGCCTTTGCCTCCATCCCCTCTCCCCCTCGCCRGGCTGGCAGGATTTAATTGAGGCCAGCCGAAAGTTGGTGGGAATAAATTGTGGCTGATAACGTGGAGGTTGTAATTTAATTCTGCGAGAGGAGCTGTTCTGTTCTCGCCCGGGTGTTTGGTTCTTCGGGGAGTGGGGTTGGAGGGGGGAATGGCAACAACTGAATTCTGTAATGGGATTTAGCGATGGGGGGAGGACACTCGGGGAGGGACAGTAAGTGGTCACTCTTATAGCGTCATCTCTGGGATTTGTGGACCAATTCCCCACCCCTGGCAGGTTGTGGATAGCGGGGTGGTGGGAGGGATGCTGGTCCAGCAGCCCACGGTGGGTTGTCGCAAAGGCTGGTGAGAAAATGTCGAAAATATTGGCAGTGTGGTGCTGGGGATGTGAATTTCCCTCCTTGAAGGGATAAGGGAAGGRAGTTTATAAAAAGGGGGTTTATAGAAATTAGGGAGAGTGACTTTCTACAGGGGTGGATAAAGCCAGGACACAGGGAATGGCTTCCCAGTGCCAGAGGGCAGGGATGGATGGGRTATTGGGAAGGAATTGTTCCCTGGGAGGGTGGGCAGGCCCTGGCACAGGGTGCCCAGAGAAGCTGTGGCTGCCCCTGGATCCCTGGCAGTGTCCAAGGCCAGGCTGGACAYTGGGGCTGGGAGCAGCCTGGGACAGTGAAAGGTGTCTCTGCCCATGGAAACGAGATGATGTTTGATGTTCCTTCCATCCCAAACCATTCCATATTTCCATGATTCTGACATCTCAATCACTGCCTCTTCCTGCGGATTGACCAGAGGAGGCGAAGGAACCGGATCCACTGACCGGAGCAGGACGAGCTCGGGATGCTCCCAGGATTTCCAGCCCRGGGAGCAGGATGTAAATGTAACCTTCAGCCGGCGAGCGCAATCAGAGCTCGGCTCCTGCCGCGATATTAAAATGGGATATTGGAGCAAACAGCGGCTCTCCCCGTTCCCTGGGATAATATCCAGCGCCTGTTTAGCCAGGGATTTGCCGGCACTCTGAGCAAACAGCCGYGAGCCGTGCCGGTGCCCGGGAAACCTCGCAAATCCACGAGTGAAAATCCAGCCTTTGGATCCCGGCACGGATCCGCTCCCGGGGCTGGGTATCCTGCGGGGCAGGACCTTTCCCGTGACCAGCAGGAGCAGGAGCAGGAGGAGGAGGAGCAGCTTTCCCACCCTGGCTGAGGGTGAAGGAGGATGTGGAATCCAAGCATGGCCCTGCTCCTTCCTGCTCCCGTGGTGCCARTGAACTTCCCTCTTTTCCCTGATCCTTCTCCCGGCTTTTCCCTCAGAAGCAGAGCACCAACGCTGCTTTTTACTCTGTTTCTTCTCTCAGAATATGAGTGGAATTGCTTTTGGAGTGGYTGACACTCAGCTTTTCCTCAGCCGCCACCTCAGGCCATGATGTCTTATTAAAAAATGACAATGAGGCTGTTCCAGCTTTATTTTCCCTTTTTTTTTAGACATTGTGCCCCGATTCTGAAAGTTTTGCAATCCCATGAATGCACAGGGATACATCCTCTTCCTGGTCCAAACTGGGTGATGGGATCTGGGATAGGAGTCCCCAGTTCCCACAGACCCACAAAGCCCTGAGGTTCCCTGATTTCCAGGGGTGGCATTCCAAGTGGAAAAACCAGGAAAATCCCATTTTTTGTGCTCATCCTTTGCTCCTGTTCCCGAAAATGTGATCCCCAGCTCTCGATTTYGTTACCAGTGCTGGTTTTCTGTGTCTCTCCCTGCAGATACGCTGTCAGTGCCTCGCTGGTCCCCACAGATCCCTCGCCGGGATTTGGGAAACTCCATAAAACACAGGTACGCCCACCCCACTGCTGTGCCGGGATGAGGGGTGAGGATCTCCCTTCCCATCTCTGCTCCAGCAYGGGGAGATTGGGGACATTCCCGCTCTGTCTGGGCTGTGCCATCCTCCAAACCCATTTCAATTCCATTTCAGTTCAGATCTGGTTCAGATAAGGCTCGAGTCRCTATCGATAAAAGCTGTGCAGTATCTGTGACCTTGCCAGCCTTCAGCAAATTCCCCATCTCCGGATTATCACCCTCCCATATCTCCCTGAAGAGGGAAAAGCTCTGGGAAGGCTCTCAGTGCCGCTGTTGGATGGGAAGCTGCTTCCCAAGGGGCTGGGAACTTCGGTCCCYGGGRCAGGGAGGGGTTTTGGGGGTGCCCRGGGTGGGAGGGCTGGGATKGGATTCCCTTTGGAACAACCTGTGCCCTTCTCCAGAACCGAAGTGGCGCTCGGGGCTCTGTTTTGGCATCCCCAAAAAAATTCCTGGAGACCTGCAGCGGGGTTTGAAGGCAGCAGGGGGAGGAGAAAGCAGAACTCGGGAGATAAGCGAGGCTTCAGCTCTCCCTTCCCACCCTCCGCRTTTCTCTCCACAGGTTTTCCACCAAGTACTGGATGTCTCAGACCTGCACCGTCTGCGGGAAGGGAATGTTGTTCGGCTTAAAATGCAAAAACTGCAAGTACGGTGCCGTGCCGGGGCTGTTCGTGTCGCTCCTTGAAACTGTCAGGGGACAATCGGGATTTGGGGGATTTGGGCACGCAGAGACCAACCAGGCTCTGTCCGGCTCATCCCCMCAGGAAGCTTTAATGGGCCGTGGAATTGGGTGAAAAACACCCCGAAGCAGGGCTGGGATTGGGTCTGGCGTGGGATCGGGGTCCTCGGGGAGGATGTGGCTGCCAGAGCTCGGCTCTGCTCGCTGCAGAGCTCTGAGTCAGATCCTGACAGTCCCCCCTGCCCTAAGCCTGGTTTTAGATCCCCACGTTATGGACATTCCCTGTGGGATCATCTGCAGATGGGAGGTGGATGTGCTGGACCAGGCAGGGGCAGAGAGTGGCCATTGGGTGGGGTTTGCCCACAGTTTTGGGCTGTAACCTCTATTTTTGCGAAGTTTTGAGCACCTCTGTTTCCTGAGGAGCCGACCCACCCTGAATCAGTTAAGGAAAGGGGATAAAATGGGATAAAACTGGGAACAAACAGCAAGGCAGAGACTGGGGGCGCTTCAGCTGCTCCAAATCCGGCCCAGCCTGCCTTGGACAGAACCAGCGCTTGGGAAAGCTGCTCCTGGAGCCAGGATTGCCTTTCCCGGGGCCGGGAGCCRGGAATGTGAGATTGTCTGCGGGTAACGGAGCGATAACCATCGCTGCTGCCGCCCATTAAGCGCTGATGAGTTGGTAAATTGGGATTTAAACCTGACGAGAAGTGCTCGGTTACTCCACAGCTGGCGGGGCTCTTTCTGGAAGGGATGTTATCAAATATGGATTAAAAAATGCATTTTAAGGGGGTGATTCCCACTGTATCCATACTCGAGGAACTGGAGGCTTTTCCTGCGAGCTCTGCGTGCGGGAGGAGGGATTTTGTGCCTGGTCCCTGACCGGGATCAAGGATGCTGTGCCAGCCCCGCTCCCTGTAATCCTACAGAAAAGAACAAATCCATTTCCYGCTASTCAGAACTTGAGAGCRAACACGAGACATTTAGGTTTTTTTYCCCAGTTTGGYCCCGGCGCTGCTTTTCCCAGAAACCAGAGGGGAACCGGCAGGTAAAACAAACAACCGGACCCCAAACCCCCCAAGCCTCAAATACCAAATTAATTCCTGACTTTCCCTCTAGGAACAGCTTTGTAATAAAAGCTAACACGGGCAGCTCCTGAATTTTCATTACCCAGCTCATTGACTTGAAGCTGCAGGTTTTCTTTTTTTTTTTCCCCATCCTTTCCCCTTGTTTTGATAAATCCTTTCCTCCTCTTTCCCTTTTCCCCCATGGCTTTCTGCYGGCCTGGGGGAGCGTTCCCATCCTTTATCAAGGAATGGGAAGGATTTGGGAGTTTGCCCATGCCTGTATTCATGACCCGGGGGTGAAACCCTCCAGACTCCACGAACAGGGAAAAGCTCCCCAAAATATCCGTCGTGGCTGTAAATCCTCTCTTTATTTTGGCTAAATGCCCTTAAAATAGCCAGGAGGGGACAGCACAATGRCAGGCACACAYAYAAATGAATTTAATTAAGCATCCAGCAGCAGGATGGCGGGAATGGGGATTTAATGGAATTTAATGGTTTGGGCTGGAGGGACCTTAAAGCTCATCCTGTCCCACCTTCCAGTAAAATTTTATCGGACTCTGCTCCTTTTGTTGTGGCCACCACAGGCACAAGTTACAATTTGGGGCATCCCCAAGCCTGGCTGGTGCCTTGCAGCTGGCAGAGAAAGGGGGAGCTGGGCAGAGCCCCCAGCTTTGGGAATCCCTGTGCTGCTCCTTTGGGGTGGATGCGTTTTCCAGGGCAACTCCTGTGTCCTGGCAGCCACCCCACCCTGGTGCCCCAGGATGTGCATCCCGTGCCGTTCCTTATCCCTGAGCCTGCTGCTCGGGAATTWTGGGAATTATGGGATTTGGGAGGGTTCACTCAGGCACAGTGAACACTCGAAGTCTCGTTTCCAGTCGCTTTCCTGAGGGGAAAAAGGGGAAAAAAGCCTCGAGCTCCATCACAGAATGCCTGGGACACCTTCCACCATCCCAGGCTGCTGCAAGCCCATCCAACCCGTCCTTGGGCACTGCCAGGGATCCAGGGGCAGCCACWACTCCAAYCTGTGCCACCCTTCCCAAWWTCCCATCCATCCCTTTCCTCTGGCAGTGGGAAGCCATCYCCTGTGTCCTGTCCCTCCATAAATCCTCCCCATCCCGCGATGCTCCCGTCCCCTCCTCACTCCTTTCTCCCTGTCCCCCSCCAGGCTCAAGTGCCACAACAAATGCACCAAAGAGGCCCCTCCGTGTCACCTGCTGATCATCCACCGCGGAGGTAAGGCCGTCCCTCCTCCCCGCTCCGTGCCTCCGGGGATGTCGCCAGCGGGTAAAACTTTCCAAAGCCCCCCGTCCCCGGGCGATTCGGGAGCCGGAGCGTGGGCGGGGGSGTTCCCCGGCGGGACGGAGGCTCCCGAACCGCTTGGGCGCTCCGGGGAAATGTTACCCACCGTTTTTTCCGCTTGTAGGGAGACGAGCCGGTCGGGGCGAGGCAGATTTGCATTGCAAACCACTTCCACCCACCCTCCCCCTGCCTCCTTTTCTTTTCAGATTCCCCACCGCACGGGGTAAGTCCAACCAGGTTTTAGCCTTTTGCTACTGTTGAGAGAGCTCAGGGCGGATGGGGGACCCCGAAATCTCCCGGTGCATGCGGGGTCCCCGCGGATGCTCGTGGTGCTTTCGGAGCTGCCTTTCCCCGCTCTCCTGCGGGACAGCCCGGCCTAAAATCCGCACAGAGACAGGGAGGACTTTGCAGCAGGACGACGGGGCGGCGCTTCCCAGCTCTTTCCTTCCAGATTTTGGCTCCCTCGCTGGCCAGAGGACGGCGACTGCCKGAGGGAAACGCTTCCAATTGCTCTCGCCTTGAATTTTGAGCTCTTAAAGCTGTTCCTTGGTCTTAAACACCCCCCAAAAGCCCCACTCCTCGGTTTAATCCTGATCTCCTGATCGTGCTGGTGGCACCTCGGAGGGGCCGATTTTGCAGCCTCCACCCCTCCCACRCCCTCGCTTGCAGGAAATTTGGGTGGAAGCGGTTGAAGACCCCCCAACCCGCCCCCCGCTCCGGTCGGGCTCGGAGCTGCTGCAAACCCTGCCTGGGAGGCAGGGAAGGAGCGCCCTGGGGGCAGTGAGCTCCTGGGATGGGCAGGATTCGGGATTTAGGGCTGTGATGTTGAAAGAGCCGGATCTGCCCGCGGTGTGGTTTAGGAGCGGCGTGGCCTCAGCGTCACTGACATACCTCCCCACCCCCCAAAAAACCCCAAACCGAGCCCTCAAATCCTTTATTTTTTTGAGTCAAGCCATTCCTAAACCCCCCAACCTCCAGGCTGGCTTTGCCCCAAAATTTCCCTGCTTAGAGCGTTCTGAGCTGGTTCCTTCCCTCCACCCTAAAAAGCTCTGTCACGGAACAGGACTGTGCYGCCCGAGCCCGGCTCATGGAGGGGCTGTGGCGGCTGCTGAACCCCCCCAAATCGCAGCCTCACACCCCGGGGGGGTGGCTGTGGCCGGGGTGCAGGAGGATCCCGAGGTCCAGCTGCCATCCCGGGCTGGAAATGCCGCGGGAATCGCTTTGGAGAGCGGTGCGAGCACGGGGTGACCCCGAGCGCTCCCGCAGAGCTTTGATGTGTTCCCCTCTCTCTTCCCCTCCTCTCCAACCCCTTTTCCCTCTCTCCCTTCTCAATCCAGCAAGGTTAGTCCGGACAGAGTCGGTGCCCTGCGACATCAACAACCCCCTGAGGAAGCCGCCCCGCTACTCAGACCTGCACGTCAGCCAAACGCTCCCCAAAACCAACAAACTCAACAAGGTGAGCCCCGAGCCCCTCTGTGCCTGCCCCCTGCACCCGAATATCCACAGCTTTTCATGGAATCATGGAATTCTTCAGGCTGGAAAAGATCTTTAAAGAAAATTGGGTTCAGTCCTTCCCCCAGCGCTGCCAAGGCCACCACTGCCCCATGTCCCCAAGTGGCTTTTCAATGACTCCAYCCCTGCCCTGGGCAGCTGTGCCAGGCTGSAAAATCCTTTCCAGTGAAGGAATTKTCCCAATATCCMACCTGAAACTSCCCTGKYCCAGCCTGAGGCCGTTCCCTCTCCTCCTGTCCCTGTTCCCTGGAGCAGAGCCCGACCCCCCCGGCTGTCCCCTCCTGTCAGGGAGTTGTGCAGAGCCACAAGGTCCCCCCRGAGCCTCCTTTGCTCCAGGCTGAGCCCCTTTCCCAGCTCCCTCAGCCGCTCCTGGGGCTCCAGMCCCTTYCCCAGCTCTSTTCCCTKCCCTGGACAYRTTTCCAATGAGRTTATTTCTCTTAAAAATAAAACGGGATCAGCACTTCCAGAGCAGCCTGGATCCTTGCCCTGGTCCTGCTCCGTTGTGGCCTCTGAGTCTCCAGSTCCAAGCTGAATTTGGGGTGTTTTGAGGTCTCTGATTTTAACAAATCCCAAATTTACTGCTGCAAATAAAGCAAGTCAGGAATTTGATTGTCCCTGGTGAAACTGCTCAAGCCAGACCTGCTGGAGCGCCCGGCTCACTCCTGCTCTGCGATGATACCATAAACCCTTCAYGGGCTTGGTTTGCAAGGAATTCAGAGCCTGCTGGCCTCCAGTGGAAAATTCCTTGGAGGAAGGGCTGGGTGAGGGCTTGGCAGGCTGGAAATGCTCAAAAAGAGGGATATCACTGATGTAATGGGGAATGGATCATCAAAACCYCAAATTCCCAAAGCCTGGCTGAGCTCCTCCAGCCCTCAGCATCTTCAGGCTCTGGGAAAAGTCTGKGTACTGAGATGCTCCTGGAGATGCTGATTTTAAACCTAAATCCCYTTAGGATTTCCTCAGTGCAGGGATCTGCTCTGGTTTTGGTCTTATGGGGTGGTGGAAAAGGCTTTTGACCTGAGCACTCCCACTCAGGTTGAAGTTTCCCCTATAAATGTGGGGTTTTTTTTATCATGGCCCCATTTTGCATTTAGGGCCCCCTAAAAGCATTTCTTTGACGATATCCTGAATAAAATCATGGGTTGGAAGAGACCTTAAAGATCCTTTCATTCCAACCCCCCATGAAATCTCATTGTTGTGACCTTCACTGTTTGCTTAAAAAAAGAATTTACCCGGCCAGGATTGTTGAGCACAGAATGATGGCCAATATGAACTTCCTGGAAAGCCCAGCTCATTTAAAAATTAATTAATTAGGACAAAATTACCTGCTGGGGAAGGCTTGCGCAGACTTTTTTAACCTCGGAGGGGAATTCTGTGGGAATGGGAACGCTCAGCACTGCTCAGACCCTGTTCAGGGGCTCCAAGATTGAGAAAAGGGGGAAATCCTGACCTCGATCCTTCCAGAYCCCTCTGCTCCGAGCAAGGCCCTGGGTTTTGGCTCCAAGGAGCTCGGCAGGAGCTGCCAGGTCCTTTTTGTCCCAAAGTCCCAAGTTTGTGGCCCTAATTCTTGGTCTTGGTGGCCACAGCTCTGCAGAGCCGTAAGATTTGGGGGCACTCAGCTGGGTGAGGGTGGCCAAGGAGCCCCGTTCATGGTGGGAAATGGCCTTGGGGAGCACAAACAGCTTTGGGCAAAGCTCTGGAGCTCTGGGTGTTTTGTAGGATTTCTGGAATAAAAGGGTTGGGCTGACCCGCATCACTGTCACTTGTCCCCTGCGCTCCGTGGCACTTTAGGGTGGCACCACCCAGCGCCACCCTCACAATGCCTCTCTTTTCCCTCCTTCCCCGTGTCCCTCAGGACCACATTCCRGTGCCCTACCAGCCCGATTCCAGCAGCAACCCCTCGTCCACCACGTCGTCCACGCCGTCCTCGCCGGCGCCGCCGCTGCCGCCCAGCGCCACCCCCCCGTCCCCGCTGCACCCGTCCCCGCAGTGCCCGCGCCAGCAGAAGCAGTTCAACCTGCCAGGTACCCTCCTCACCTCTCTGGAGATGGGGTCACACCCTGGGGTGTCCTTGGGATGAGGAGATGTTCYACTCAATTCCCTTCCTGGACTGGCACTGGGTTGGGAGAAGGACGGAGTAGAAATGGGGATAAAAGTTGAGTTTGGGATGATTGGGGTCAGGTCGAACCTCCTGCCTGAAGAGGGGTCTGAGCCCCAAGGCTTGATCCAGTCCACGGTTGGAGCCGCCTGGACCTACTGAAGCTGCAAAAACTTTCCAGGCATTTTGCCTCAGCTCCAAACCGAAATCAGGGGCTTCCCCCTCCGTGAGAGCAAATTGGGGTGGCCCCACTGTGGTTTTGGGGTGATGTGTTCCCAGTGGGTTTGTTGGCAGCATGTGTGGGGTGACAGATGATTCCGGGGGTGTCTGATGTGGCTCATCCTGTGGAGTCTGGACCCGGAGCTCCGTCTCTTCAGGGATGGTGGGAGAGGCAGCGAGATCCCAGTGGCTGCCGGATGCTGAAATTATGGAAAATGACCCAAAAAAGCTCCTCCTRGGCTGAAGAGCCCCCTCAGAGTGTCTGCCTTCCTTTGGGATGTCCCACTGCTCCAGGAAAGGTCCCTTCTGGGAAGTGTGTCCAGCCGCTCCCAAAAAACAGCTGCCGAGGGGAGAGGAGATCCTGGGGATGCTGAAGATTCTGGCTGTCCTGGTGGCCATTCCTGGCTGTCCTGGTGGCCATTCCTGGCTGTCCTGGTGGCCCTGCTTGGTCCATCACCTCTTTGCCAGAGCAGCCGCAAGGTTGGGGTCCCTCCTTCACCCCCAAAATCCTGGGATGAAGGAACTGGTGTGGTGGGAAGGAGGGTCGGGATGGCTCCTCTGGGGGAACCACGCAGCGTCTCCGTGCTCCATGATGGTGCTTCCATCCTGGGGAACCTTCAACGGGAGAGGAGGAGGAGGAGGAGGAGGAGAAGGAGGACGAGGAGGAGGAGGAACCTGCCTGGCAGAATCCATCACCACAACAGCAAACACTTCCAGAAGCTGGGACAAACCCCAAGGACCACCCAACATGTCCCCGTGTCCCTGGAGAGGTGCCAGCCCTTTGGGATTTGGGCAGAMCCCTGGGATGGCACGAGGAAGAGAGCGGAGGAGCTGGGAGGAAGCCCTGAGCACCCCAAGGAACKCTGTGACCCATTTGTAGGGTCAGGATTTCACTGGGCACAGTCCCGGAGCCTCCAGGTTCTGGGGGGACACAGAACGGGTTCTGTCCTGGGGCGACCCGGTCCCAGGAGTTCCTCCAGAGCTGGAGCATCCCAAGATCCCTGCAGTGGAACAGCCAGGCTCAGCACCCCAGTCCTCTGCTCTGGGGGGATCCAGCCTTTGGTGACCTCTTCAAGTGTCACTTCTGGAGCAGCCACCTCCCCGTGGGGATATTTGGGATGTTATTTCCCCATTACCGCATTATTTCATGTGGTTCAAAGCAGAAACCACAGAATTTAGYCCATTTTGGGGGCTTGGAATGCATTCCCGGCCAGCAGGGCTGGGGCAGGGTGGGATCAGACCCCAACAGCTCTGGGGGGTGTTTGCTCCCTGCTTGATTCCCTYGAGGAGCAGAATGGGATCTCAAGCAGGACTCGCCCCTCTTTCATCTTCCCAGCTGGGAAGTTTTCCGTGGCTCATCCCATCGGCGTGCTCATCTCAGGGATTAGGATTTGAGCTTGGAAATTGTGACTCGGTGACCTTTTCCTGCTGGGATTACCGTCCAGGCTCCTTTGATGTTGGCTCAGGTCCCTCTGAGGGGCTGAGGTCAAACTTTGGGGTCTCCAAGCTGGTGAGGGATGGCCCTCGGGGTCTTGGAGATAAGAGGGGACTTTGGAGCTGGTGCCAACCTCAGGTGGCCTCAGCAGCTCCGTGTTCCTCACATCCATGACCTGCCTGCCCTGAGTGGGATCAATCCTTGGGCTGGAGATGGGGGGTCCAACAGCCMCGAGCCCCTCTGAGCTCTGCCTTTGGACTGCAGCCCCTGGAACTCCTTCCAGGGAAGACACAACCCCAAAATATGGCAAAAAAGGGCAGAATTGGGCCAAAATGTACAGCAGCTCTAAATCCATCCCTTGGTGTCTCCACGATGCCAAGAGGTTCCCAAATTTCGGTTGAGGGCCAGCGCCCAAACCCCTCATGAGGCTTTTTCTGGAAAAAAAGATATCCAGATCCCACCAGTGACTTCATGGGTGACATTAACGGTCTCCAAATGGTATGGAAGGGGAATGGTATGGGGGGAAAAAATCAAGTTATAATCCAGCAAAGGTCCTATTTTTTTGGCCTGGGCTCCCTATGAGCCATTTTGGAAACATGGAATATTCCAGAGGGGGATATGGAAGTGGGGATCACACAGGAGGGGGGGGTCACACAGCTGGGGGCTGGGGTTTCTGGTGCAGGGCTGGGCACGGGTCAGGGCTTTTCCAGCTCCACAGGTGGATGCTGAACCTGGTTTTTTTTTCTCTTTCCCAGCTTCCCATTACTACAAGTACAAGCAGCAGTTCATTTTCCCAGGTAAGCTCTCCGGGAGTTTTTCCCGTGACCATTCTATGGGATGTTGGGATTTCTCCCAATGGGGGTGGGTGCATGGCCGGTTCTCCTGACCCCTGGATTTGTGTCAGGAAATGTGCTGGGGTGGGATTTCTCCTCAAACCCAGGACTGTGACAATGCCTCAGGGTTGGGTGTCCCTAAGTGACACCCAGCCCTACTTGGGGTGTCCCTAAACCGGTCCTGGGCACAAAGGGAGGTTTCTGGTGGGATTTAATTCCCTTGGGAGCTTCCCAAACCTCTCTGACTTTGCTCTCTTGTCCCCAGATGTGGTGCCTGAGACGCCGACCCGAGCCCCGCAGGTGGTTCTGCACCCCGTCACCTCCAACCCCATGTGAGTGGCTCCCCCTTCCTCATCCTCATCCAGGCACCCATGGATGCTTCCTCGGCTTTGGGGGCTCAGGGGGTCCTGGTGAGACCCCGGAGCCCTGGAAGGCTGAGAGGGAATGCAAGGGGTTAATTTATAACCCACAACTCTTCACCGCCGGGAAAAAAATGGATTTTGGTCCAAAACACCAAAACCCAAGGGATTAATGAAATTGTAATTAAATTATAGATGGATAACCAGGATGCCTTTACCACCCCCAATATTTTCAAGCCCAAAATGCTTTGGGCTGAAAGTTGGGCAAAGCAGAGTCTGACCAGGGTCAGAGCCATCCCTCCCCAGCAGGGAATCTGAACCCATCACTGCCTGACGTCCCGGTGCCTGTGCTGCTCCAAGAGCGACATCCCACTGCTGGGTCTCTTCCCAATCCTTTTCCTAAAGGCCATTTTTGTAGGATTTTGGAAGCCAGGGGTTTAAAGGATTAGGTCTGGCCCCAGTTTGTGGCCAAACTCTCCAAACTCCATTGGAATGGAGAGCAATGGATGGAGTCACTGTCCCTTGGGAATTTATGGAAAAACGGTGAAGTCAGAACCTTAAATTTTTTTCCTGTCCTGCCTAAAAAGTGTCCGACATAGAACTGGCAGGATTTTGGGTGGAATAACTTCCAAAATGCCAAATCTCTGATTCCCCTTTTCCTGCTGAAAACATCCCGTGGGAGCTGCTGAGGTGAAGCAGCCGCTTTCGCTCCTTTGGAGACAGGAATTGGTGCCTGGGGTGGCCATGAGGCAGGAGGGGCCGGCTGCTCCTGCAAACCACCCGTCCGTGGAGATGCTCTGCAGCCACCTGGGCTCTGAATATCGGGATTGACTCCTTTTGTAGGGGATTTTTATCTTTCATTGGCYGTGGAATGGGATAGGACTCGCAGGATTGGCTGAGAAGTAGAATCCCCTGGGAAGGGATGTTGGTATTTCTGTTATCGATAATAATTATTAATAATTTGTTTATATGATGTCTGAAACAGTCTGAGCTGTTCCAGCTGATCCCTCACTCAGAACTTCCCTAATTCCCCATTAATTCTCAGAGGTGGTGAGACCCCAGTGGGGACCTGGTGGTGGGAGGTGCTGAGGAAACAGGGCAGGAAAAGAACTGGAAAATCAGTTGGATTTGTGTGCTTTACTGCAGGGAGAGGATCTTTGAACCCTTTTTTAAAAAAAAATTGAAAAATTCCTTTTCTTCTGCACTTTTGCATTGGTTGGTTGGGAAGAAATCTGAGCAATCCCAAAAAATGCCTCGGGGATGTGGGCAGGGGGTAAATCTGTCCCTTACCCCATCAGTGACACCTTCTCCTCCCCCATCCCATTATCCCTGGGGCGGGAAGTGGGAAGTTGCTCCCCGAATCCCGGTGTTTTTCCGTGGTGTTAATTCCGTAATTGTTTTCACAGCCTGGAAGGAAACCCATTGCTTCAAATTGAAGTGGAGCCCACCTCGGAGGTGAGACGGCTCCTGTGCTTAATGGGGCTTGGTTTTAAGGATATCTTGGGGCACATTTGCTTGGAAATGGAGAAATTTCCCATCTGTGCAGTGGAATTGCTGATAATTGAATTAAAGGCCAGGCATCCGTGTCCCCACCCCGTGGAGAGAGACCCTCCTGGGCTTCAAGTTTAAAATTCACTGAGGATTTTTTTTAGGATGCGTTAAAAATGATGGGCAGAAGGGGGATGGGAGAAGGAGGATGAGGATGGAGCTTTAAAAGGGCAACGTAAATCCTGTGGAAAGGATAAAAGGACCCTCAGGGTGTCTGGGAATGCTGACCAGGGGGTGCCAGGGTGGGAATAATGGGAATTACCAGAGCACAGCACAGCTAGCGGAGGATGAAAATGTTTTCAGACAAATTAATTGAATCTCTGATGGGTCACAACCCTAAATTTAACCCCAGGGTGAATAAATGGCTCCAGGGGGCAGTGGTGGAGTCCCCATCCCTGAAGGGATTTCAGAGCCCTGTGCATGTGGCACTTGAGGACGTGGGTTTGTGGTGGCCTTGGCTGTGCTGGGGAATGGTTGGAGTTGATCTCAGAGGAATTTTCCAACCTAAAGAATTTCATGATTGCATGAGAGCTGTGATTTTGCATGGAATGGGGCTGCATTGTCGGCTTTGGAAGGTGCCTGCCTGGTTCCTCTGGGTCAGAGTTGGATCAGCAGGGTTTTCCCCGCATTTTTTTCCCTTTTAATTAACCAAAAACCTAACCCTAACCCCAGAATTCCCCGTTTAATCATTCCCGATGCCCTTTTCCCACCGCAGAACGARGAAGGCGCCGAGGAGGCGCAGGAATCCGAGGACGACTTTGAGGAGATGAACCTCTCGCTCCTCTCCGCCCGCAACTTCCCGCGCAAGGCCAGCCAGACCAGCATCTTCCTGCAGGAATGGGACATCCCCTTCGAGCAGCTGGAGATCGGGGAGCTCATCGGGAAGGGCCGCTTTGGGCAGGTGTTCCACGGCCGCTGGCACGGCGAGGTGGCCATCCGCCTCATCGACATCGAGCGCGACAACGAGGACCAGCTCAAGGCCTTCAAGAGGGAGGTCATGGCCTACAGGCAGACCCGGCACGAGAACGTGGTGCTCTTCATGGGGGCCTGCATGAGCCCTCCCCACCTCGCCATCATCACCAGGTTGGAGCGCTTTTTTCTTGCCCAAACATTTGTTTTTCCTGGCTAAATTTTGGAAGTTTACGTCGGGTTTTTTTCCTGCGGTCTGGCTGTTGGGTTGAGTTTCCTGCCCTATGGAAGGGATGTTCTCCACGTCCCCTATCCATGTTCTCCTTGCTCTGTGTCCATGATCTCCACATGCCGTGTCTGTGTTTTTCATGTGCTGTGATTTGAGGAAAGGGTAAATCCAAAGATGTGTCCAGGCAGGTCGTTCCTCTGTAGGAATGGAGCTCCAGACAGGAATGGTTTGGTTTTTCCATGGGCAGGAAGCATCATGGAATCATGGAGTGGTTTGGGTTGGAAAGGACCTTAAAGCTCATCCAGTGCCACCCCTGCCATGGTAGGGACACCTTCCACCATCCCAGCCTGGCCTTGGACACTGCCAGGGATCCAGGGGCAGCCACAGCTTCTCTGGGCACCCTGTGCCAGGGCCTCCCCACCCTCCCAGGGAACAATTCCTTCCCAATATCCCATCCATCCCTGCCCTCTGGCACTGGGAAGCCATTCCCTGTGTCCCGTCCCTCCATCCCTTGTCCCCAGTCCCTCTCCAGCTCTCCTGGAGCCCCTTTAGCCTCCCCTGGAAAACTGGGAACCTCCCTGCAGCTTTCTGGGGAGCTTTCTGGGGMGTCCCAAACCATCCAGCACCTCCACAGCTGCCTCAGTCTCACGGCAATCCCAAACACCCRCCCTCACCTGCATTCCCAGCAGGAAATGCAGCACAGAATGTCCTCCTGGTGTAATCCATTCAAAGGTGGGCAAAAATTCCCAGCTGGCCTGGAGGACAAGAGGCTGCAACTCCCAGAGCTGCTGTTATCATGGGAATTACAGTTATTCCTGGGAATTCCGAGGTGTCCATCACCTCCAGGCCGTGCATTCAGCCACAGGACTTGACACAGTCCCACTTTTCATCCCACCCCGGGTTATTTTCTCCCAGAGAAGTTCCCCCAAGGTGAGGTTGAATTTTCCCTCCTGGCAGCATTTCAAAAAGCAATGGAGCRGCACCGCTCCCAAGAGCCATTAGTGATGAAATATTGCATCATCTTTTCCTAACGTTCCTAATTTCCCTTGGAAGTGCCACCTCCCAGTCCCCGATCCCAGGGGATGGGGCGGCTCTGCAGGTGCTCTGCCCCCTMTTTGCCCAAACCAAAGGATTCCAACCCAAATTTGTGGTGCCTTGTCCCTYGCTCTCTGCTCTGGTGGGTTCACGGATTTTATTTGTTTTAGGAATTGCATCCTCTGGAGTCAGGGTGACTCCAAAAAGCAGGGCTGGCTCTCCCCAGCTGGCGACTGGGAAAACGATGCCTTTTGTTCAGGACCAAAAATGAGCCATCTGGGGGAAAATTCCGCAGCATCTCCATCTATTGGGTAGCTCCAGGCCAAAAGCTTTTGGAAAAGTGTGCAAACACATGTATTGATGGATGAGTCAGAGCCCCCATCCGTGTGTCACACCGCGTTCCCAAAGGAAAAGGCGGCGTCTCCGTCCCGCTCCACCATCCCTTTGCAGCCCCTGTTTGCTCAGCTTTTCAGGGCTATTCAATAGCAAAACCTGGGAAATTTATTCCTTGATTTTTAAATTTTTTTTWAATTTATTTTTTTTKCAGCATGGAATGTTTTYCCYSTTCCATTTTCTATTCCAATGGGTCTTTCTGTAAAAGCAGAAAGGTGCCATTTTTGACAGCTGGACAAAATCAATCCATGAGCTGCRGCTTCCTGGTGAATTAATATGAGGAATGTGGAGCTCTGCTCGTCCTGTTCCTCTTCCAGCTGYGCTTGGACCTGTTTTTTTAAGGTCAAAATATAAATTTATTTAATTGCCCAAAATGAAATCCGAGCTCGCAACATCTTCCAGGCATCGTTTGGATTTTCCTACAGCTCGCTTTGATCTGCATCCTTCCTAAGTTTAACCAAATTCAGCTTTAAGCCAAAGGAGAGTAGGGTTARATGGGATTTTGGGAAGGAATTGTTCCCTGGGAGGGTGGGGAGGGGCTGGGATGGCATTCCTGGAGAGGCTCTGGCTGCCCCTGGATCCCTGGCAGTGTCCAAGGTATAGGATATTGGGAATGGTATAGGAATATTGGGAATGATCCAGGGTATTGGAAATGGTTCAGGATACTGGGAATGGTATAGGATACTGGGAATGGTATAGGATACTGGGAATGGAATAGGATACTGGGAATGGTATAGGATATTGGGAATGGTATAGGATGCTGGGAAAGAAATAGGATACTGGGAATGGTATAGGATGTTAGGAATGGTCCAGGGTATTGGGAATGGTATAGGATGTTGGGAAGTGTCCGGGGTATTGGGAATGGTCCAGGATACTGGGAATGGAATAGGGTATTGGGAATAGTATAGGATACTGGGAACAGTCCAGGTTATTGGGAATGGTCAAGGATACTGGGAATGGTATAGGATATTTGGAACGGTATAGGATATTGGAAATGGTTCAGGATATTGGGAATTGAGGTGGCACTGAGGGAGCACTGCCCTTCTGACAGGACTTTCCCAAAGGGACTCAACTTCTCCCCATGTGTTTATGGGAATAACTTTAAAMCAGCTTTGCTTGGAGTGGGTGAAAATCATCCCCAGCTGCCAGAGGTGGGGATTACAGATACAAACCCAGCATGTCTGGATTTCATCACCTTTCCTGTGCCCATTCCCAGGGCAGGAACGTGYGCACGAGGCCGCCTTTTCTTCTGGGAGCCCACAAGTGGCCACTCGAGGCCGTTTTTCCCCACAAAATCCCAGCGATTCCTTGTGGCTGTGGCAGAAATCTCCGTTTCCCTGCACGTCTGGAAGCAGCTGCGTGTCCCTGGGAAGGGGCTTCACCACGCCGTGCCACCGGCGCTGCCGGAAGGGGGTTATTTATAGCCGCGTTTATTTTTAATTTTCCCCATCCCGACGTTTTCCTTCCTGATTGCCTGAGATATTCAGGGATCGTCTCATTAGCGGGAAGAAACCTCCCCATCCAAGCGGCAGGGGAAAGATAGGAGGGGAAACTGAGGCAAAGGCTTGATGAGGATGTGGTGCTTTGGGCTAATAATCTGATTTTCCCTAATTTAACCATTTTAGTGGATAAATGGGACCAGCGCTGTTTAATTCTTCATCAATGATAAAAATATTGGAACTGAGGCTGGAAAAGGCTCCAGGGAGAGCTCAGAGCCCCTAACAGGGCCTAAAGGAGAGCTGGAAAGGGATTTGGGACAAGGGATGGAGGGACAGGACACAGGAATGGCTTCCCAGTGCCAGAGGGCAGGGATGGATGGGATATTGGGAAGGAATTGTTCCCTGGGAGGGTGGGGAGGCCCTGGCACAGGGTGCCCAGAGAAGCTGTGGCTGCCCCTGGATCCCTGGCAGTGTCCAAGGCCAGGCTGGACATTGGGGCTGGGARCAGCCTGGGACAGTGGAAGGTGTCCCTGGAATGGGATGGGCTTTAAGGTCCCTTCCCACCCAAACCATTCCGTGATTCCTGAGCTGTCTCCTGATGCGACAGAAAAGCAGAAATCCAACATTTTTCGGCAGCAGGAGGTGGCGACTCCAAGGAACGCTTCCCTCAGAGCTGCTAATGGGTTTTCTCCTGAGTAATGAGCGCTGGGGACAATTAACATCCATCTTAATTAGCCTGGAGCAGGAGCGGGCGCGAGCCTCAGTGCTTAATGGACGAGGGGAAACGGCAGCGGAGTCCTCAGCTCCCCAGGAAGGAAAGGGATGGGAAAACTCCTGGGTTTTGGGATAACGAGTTGGCTTTGCTGGTGGGGAATGAGACAGAGCCYGGCCTGGGTAAGCTCAGCTCCCAGGGGATCTGGGTCCTGGCTCCAGGGTGGGAACAGAGGTAAAGCCTCAGCACCCCACGGGGTCCTTCCAAGGACAAAATCCTTCTGTAATCCTGCTAAAATGGCTCCAGCACCCCGTGAGAGCAGAAACTCTGACATTTTAGGATTCTGGGGGTTCCTCCTGGGAAAAARAAAGGGATTTTAATGCTTATTGATCCTTCCCAGGGCTCCTGGTGCTCTTTGTGTCTGTGATRGTAGAGAGGGATCAGTGCTGCCTGTGGGATGGCTCCTGTCATGTGGGAGAAGGGAGCGAGGTTATCYGGGCTGGGAGAAGGTCTGAGCTGGGCTTTGTCCTGCTTTGTGAGGGGGATTTGGGGCCACTTTTCCAAGATTCCTCGGGATTTGGGGTGCGGTATAGGATACTGGATAGCCAAAGCTCTCTCGGAGCCAGTGCAAAGATCTTGGGATGCTCCAGGCTGGCTCTTGACCCCTCTTTTGTCACACCAGGGTGACTTCAGCTTTCCAGGGTGCCACCAGGGCTGTGTGGCCGTGATTTATTGTCTCTGCTGGGAAGACCAGGGAGAACATTGAGGAACATCAGGGGTTCAGCCTGACCTTGGCAGAACTGTGTAAAGAGAATTAATTTGTCCAAGGTGCCTTTGGAGCGGAAGAGCTTGGAATGTTTCTGCTGGAGAGGGAGCATCTCCCAAACCCTCCCCTGGAGCTGGTGGAGATAAACCCAGCCCTTGTCTTTATGTGAGATATCTGAGGTGAAATGGGAGTTTCCTCCTTTTTCTCTGTGGAAAATGGGTTTTAATGACAGGAACACATTCCTTGGCGGTGATTAATAGGGGAAGTGTGAGAATGAGGGATGGGGAGAACACCTGAGACACTTGGGCTGTTTATTCATGGATAACCTCAGTGCATGGACTAAACATTGGGGTTTGTTTTGATTTTATAATTAATTCCAAGGCGGATTTTGCCAATATTTAATGTTTGACTCTGCTGCTGGATGGAACAAGCCCCGCACGAGGGATACTCTCCCATCCCTGCACCTCGTTCCCCGTGGGCGTGGAAAAGCTCTGGACAAAGCTCAGCTTTAAACTCTCAGCCCTTCTGAGCCTCTCCCAGTGCCAGATCTCCTGACATTTACAGGCACAGCCCGGCTGGGAAGGATTTGGGAATTGTAAATCTTAATGCTCAGGGAGCTGGGGATATTTAACCTGATTTGAAGGATGGAGGAAAGGGGAAATGTGGAGCCCGTGGCACTTAGGATGGAACCACCTGGGGAATCTGGGTTTTCCCTGTGGATGCTCCCTGGTGTTTGCAGGCAGCTCCCTGCTCCCTCCAGGGATCCAGATTGTCCCTTGGAGCTTTAAGGAGCAACAAATGGGATGAACGAGGCCAGGTGGGATGGAGCCCTGGGCATGGTGAGYGGCATCACTGCCCACGGCAGGGGTTGGAATGAGAGAATCTTTAAGGTCCCTTCCAACCCAAACCATTCCATGATTTTCTGATCCTGGAGCATTTCCGAGCTGCCTTTCAAGTCCTGTGCTCTCCCCACTCCTGGCTGTATTTTGGAGTGGAAAGCCATGGATTCCCTCCTCCTCTAACCCCATCCAGAGATTCTGTGGAATTGGATGTTTTCTCTTCAGCGGGATTAAAATGCATCCCCCCAGTCTTCCTTCCTTCCTGCAGTGGGAATTTAGAGGGAAGCTCTAAATTATGCTTGGGGCAAGGCACGGAGTCACCACCTTGTTTCCCTCCGTGCCAGGCTGGAGCTGTGCATGGACAGGAAATGGGGAATGACTTCCCATGGACAGAGGGCAGGGTTAGATGGGATTTTGGGAAGAGATTCTTCCCTGTGAGGCCTTGGCACAAATTCCATCACCCCTGGAAGTGTCCARKGCCGGGTTTGAYRGGGCTTCGAGYGCCCTGGGAYAGYGGAAGGTGTCCCTGCCATGGCAGGGGGTGGGATGGGATCATMTTTAACGTYCCTTCCCACCCAAACCATTCCATGATTYTCTGATCCTGGAGCATTTCTGAGCTGCCYTCCGAGTCCTGCCCTTCTCTCCCCACTCCTGGCTGTATTTTGGGGCAGGAAGCCATGGATTCCCTCCTCCCCTAACCCCTTCCAGGGGTTTGGGACAAGGGATGGAGGGACAGGACASAGGGAAWGGCTTCCCAGTGCCAGAGGGCAGGGATGGCTGGGATTTTGGGAAGGAATTGTTCCCTGGGAAGGTGGTGAGGGATTGGGATGGAATTCCCAGAGAAGCTGTGGCTGCCCCTSKATCCAGAGCATCCCACTCTGTGCTGTTTTCCTCTGCATTCCCTCCCCTGGCAGCTCAATAATGGAGCTCGTAGATCAAATAATAAATAGGGATCGACTTCATGCCAGGCCCTGGATCAGAATGGATTGTCCCGTGGGAAGGCGCTCCCTCCCGATCGATCGGGGCCATCAGGCCGGATCAATCCTGATAACGGCTGACGGGGGAAGTCGATACGTGGATTAATACACGCGTTAAACCCAAACACATCCTCCACCTGCAGCTTGGGGAGGAGCCCGCAATATCCCGAGCYGAGAGGATGGTTGGGAATGGGGGAAAGCAGCAGCTCCATGCTCTGGGTTTGGTGTGGAGACAGCGGGGCTGGCTGGGCTTTTCTCACCCGCTGGAGCATCAAATCCCCGCCAACGGCTGCTCCTTRACGCGGAGGGTGCTCCGGGGGAAAGTTCTCCTTGGTGTTTTGAGAGCATTTCCAAATGCCATGGAAATATTGCTATTTTGGCCCCGATTTCTCCAGGAAAAGTGCTTAACACAGCGGGAATCGCTTTGCTGGAGAGGAAGGGATTTAAGGAAATGCCTTTGATTAAGTGCCCTGCTGAGAGATGGTCCCAAAAAGTCCTTCCGCTCGTGCCAGCTCTTCCCATCCCTGTCTAGTGACATCCCAGCATCATTCCTGATTCTGAGCACCCTCAGTGCCTGGGATTCTCCTTAGGATCAAGCAGGGCTGCCTGGGTGGGWTCCATATGCTGGCACCCTGCCTAGCCAAAGAAACAGATCCTTCCTGTGACAGCAGCATTCATTTTTTATTAATAATAATTATTACTATTACTATTCCAAAGTGTAGCCGTGTTCCAGCGAAGCAACCATCTCTCTCCAAAGTTTCTTTTCTTTCTCCAAAAGGATTTTATAAAACATAATTTCTTCTCCTTCCTGAAGTTCAAAATAGCAGGAGGAGCAGGGTACAGAGAACACGTCAAAGACGAGGAGGTCGAGGCGCCTCCACTCCTCCCTGCCCACCCAACCCTCCCTCTCGGAGCCGATTCCGAGCGCATCCTTTCCAAAGGCACCTGGAGCACGGAGGGTTTTTTTCGGATGAYTTGTTTGCAAGCCTGGCTTCAGCTAAGCCCTGGGGGCTGCTTTGCATTCACCTGGCTCGGAGCTCTTCTCCCCGCAGCTGGAGAAGAGCTCGTCTCCTCTATTTCCTCCAAATGAAAATGCATGGAGTTGGCTTTTTCCAAAGAACTTGTTATTTTCCGAGGCGGCGATGGAGTTTGGAGCTACTTTTCGGCGAGGCTGATCTCCCTCCTCCTCCTTTTCCTCCTCCTCCTCCTGCAGCCCTTGTGGTTTGGCTGTAGTTATCTCGCGTGCCAGCTGCCGGCAGGAAAATTCTGCTGCCTAAGTAATATCCGTCAAAAGCCGGCGCTTCCATCGCCRGGAGAGAGCGGGATGAGGGGAGCATTGGCTCTCTGGGGATTTTCTGTTTCCTCCCGCTGCTTTCCTCCATGAGGAGCTGGAGGGTCTCCCATCTCTGGGTTGGGGATGTGGGCTTTGCTGGAAGCAACAGGAATTGAATTCCCTGGCTTCCCGTTGGGGTTGCTTTGGGTTTGGTTGGAATGAGGTTGGATGGGATGAGTGTTCCCGACACGGAGGGGCTGGGATCTGCYGGATRCCAGTGCTCAGGTCACGCCTTTCAYGGYCCTGAGTTGYCACYARGCTTTTGGCTGCTGCTTCCATAAAACCACAGGATCGTTTGGATTGGAAAAGATCCTTGATTGTCAATTCCAACCATTCCCCAGCACTGCCATGGCCASCACTGTCCTGTGTCCCCATGCGCCACATCCACACATCTTTTAAATCCTCCAGGGGTGTGGCAGGGCTTGACAACGCTGGCAGTGAAGAAATTTTCCCTGATATCCTAATTTTCGCTCCCTGGTCATGATGTTTGGATGCAGAGGGCTCAGGAATCTCAGGGTGGATGCTTCCACTGCTCTGCTGTTCTGGTGTTGGCAGGGAGTGAAGGGGGTGAAAATCTTCATCCATTTAGAGAAAACAAAGTCTTGGGATAAAAATGAACCCAAACCTCTCCCTTTGCTGCTCCTCCAGCCTTATTCAATTTTCTGTTTTGTGAAACACCTCGGGAGCTGTGGAGTTTCTAAAGCACTGTTGCCAGACACCGGGAAAAGAGAAAAACAAGCCAATATATGGGAACAGCTGCAAAACTTCCCAAATAAGTCAGGAACGTGCCGGAATGCACTGAGCTTCTTCTTCCCCTCTCTGGTCCTGCTCAAATGAAATCAAATAAGTCCCGGCTCAGTGGTTCCTGTTGCTGTTTCTTTCTTAACATTCCCCAAAGGGTCCTTTTTTCCATGAAAATCTCTAAGTGGGGAAACTGCTGGGGAATGTGGGAGCATCCAAGCATCCTTTGCCATGTCTTTCCTCCAGCACAGAGGTAACCTGGGAGCAGAGGTATTTTTATATTAAAGCATTTTTTATTAATTCCCCACCTCGCTCTCTTCTCCAGTGTCTCCCCTGGGTCTGTGGTGCTGACTGTCACCATGGTATCCGAGCTGCTTCCCCTATAAATCCATATCCCGGCAAGGGATGAACTTCCCGGGGTCTGGCGTTTATCTCCTCTTTAATTGAGCGGGCGTTTGGGTGGATGGCTGGGAAGAGGRAAGGGGAGCACAGAGCTCTGTGAGTGATGGAATGTGCCGTGTAGCTGCTAGGCTAACAGCTCAGGATGATCTTGCAGGGATTGAGCTCGAGCAGGGATTGGGCTGCAGATGTGGAAATGTTGGCCACTGGCATAGAGGTGGTGGCCACCAGTGTGGAGGTGACACCATCCGTGTAGAGGTGTTGGCCATTGGTGCAGAGGTGGTGGCCACTAGTGTAGAGACARTGGCCATTAAWGCAGAGGTGGTGGCCATCAGGGTASATGTAATGGCCATCAAGGTAGAGGTGATGGTCATCAGTGTAGACGTGATGGCCACTTCTGTAGAGGTGGTGGCCATTAATGTAGAGACAATGGCCATCAATATAGCGATGTTGGCCATGAACATGGAGGTAGTGGCCACCAGCGTAGAGGTGATGGCCACCAATGTGGAGACAATGGCCATCAATGTGGAGGTGATGGTCACCATTATAGGGGTGATAGCCATCAAGGGAGAGGTGATGGCCACCAGTGTAGAGGTGTTGGCCATCGAGGTAGAGGTAATGACCATCAATGTAGCGGTGATGGTCATCATTGTAGAAGTGATGACCACCAGTGTAGAGATGATGACCAGCACCATCAGTGTAAAGGTGGTGGCCATCAATGTAGAGGTGATTGCCACCAGTGTAGAGGTGATGACCACCAGTATAGTGATGATGACCATCAATGCAGAGAAGACCCTCAGTTTAGAGACAATGACCATTAGTGCAGAGATGATGGCCATCAATACAGAGACAATGCCCATCAATACAGAGACAATGCCCATCAATACAGAGACAATGCCCATCAATACGGAGACAATGACCATCAATACAGAGACAATGCCCATCAGTATGGCACAGAGGGGTAAGAACCCCCAAAGGATGACAGTCAGATGAATCTGTTTTCCCCTGGAACAGCAGAAACACCAAGAGGCAGCGCTCCAGCTCTTCCTCCCTCGTCCCRAATCGTTCCTCTGTGCGCCGCCTTGGCTTGGCGCCTGCTGCTGATGTCTCCAGCCCACGTTGGGAATGCAGAGTGTTTATAAAGCAATTTGGGATTTGGCTTGCTTGGCTGAACACTTCAAAAACTCATTTTGAATTGAGAGTGGCATCTGCAGCAGGATGGGGTCAGGCCTGTCCTGGTGCTGGGGAAGGCACCGGGATGTGGATGTGGTGCACTCCTGAGAACCCCAGAAAGAATCTCTGCATCTCTGTCCCTGCTGTCCCTCAGCTCTGGATGGCATTTGGTCATCTCGTGGCACCGGGGCAGGTGTCATCAATCTGGCCTTGGYAGGGAGTGAAGGGRGTGAAATTCCTCATCCATTTAGAGGAAAACAAARCCTTGGGATAAAAACAAACCCAAACCTCTCCCTTTGCTGCTCCTCCAACCTGGTTCAGTTTTCCATTTTGTGAAACACCTCGGGAGCTGTGGAGTTTCTAAAGCACCCGGAACAGAGACCCACCACTCTGCCGCCAGGTGGGACGGAGAAGTTTGGGGAGTTGAAGACAAGAATTCCTCATGAATTTCCACTTCAGCGCTGAATGAGCCGCGATCCACCTGAAGATGCAAATCAGCTGCCTTGTTTTCGGCACCGAGCGGAGGCGTTTTTTGTGGCCTTGTCACCCACACCCCACCTCAAAGCCATGCTCAGCGAGGACCTCTCCAAGAGGAGAGGCGGAGGGCTCCGAGCGCGCGCTGCTCTTTGTCCAACGCCATCGGGGAGCGATCGGGGAGCGAGGGAAAGCGGGATTGTTGAGCTGTGCTGTGAAAAGGTTCCGCAGGTGGCGGCTGAATGGGCTCAGGTGCTGCACAAAAGGTATCAACCGGGCTTTATCTCCGCGTTGGCAGCTCCTTATCCARCAGGAAAGGTCGGATGCGGCGGGCGCTCGGTGGATTTGTTCGGAGCTGTCATTCAGCGAGGAAAGGGGAGAAGCACCTGGGCCGCTTTGATGGCTCTGAGGAGCAGAGGGGACAGTGATGTGACCTGGTGCCACCACCCCGGGTCCGGCTACTCTCCTGTGGCCGCTCTGTCCATTGGAAAGCATTTGGAAATCCTGTAAATGGAGTGGAAAGATGGGAATCTCATCAGTGAAGGGCCACAAGCTCCTCTCTCGGGGTTATCTCAGCGGTTCAGACAGTTAGAAAGGCGAGGATTTTCCTCTAAACAACCCTTTCCCAGGAAAACAGCTGATCTTAACTGGCTTTAGGGCTGAAATCCAGCCCCGTTCCAGYGCTAATCCACTCATTGCATTTCCAGTGTCAATTTGTGGCCAATTCAGATCACAGGCAACTGGCCGTGAAATGGTTTTCTCTGGGAGAAAACGCGTTTTCCGGGGATTGGGAAGGGCTGGGGGAACTCCTGTGTGTGCAAACAGGTCACGGAGGTGGCGGAAGGCTGTTGTGTGGAAGAGCTGAAAGCCTGGTGGGTTTTTGTAGCAAATCAGTGCAGAAAAATAAAGGTGGTGGAAGGAGAATTTGCGCCCTGCGTTGTTCTGCACGATTTAATTCGTTCTGGTTACTGAAACCCGAGGATTTTATCACTGATTTCTGAATGCTTGGATCCTAATCTCCAGCAAATTCCTATTTAACTGCAGCCAGACTGTAGCAGGGAGGATGGTTTAGAGGGAGAGATGGTTTGGTGTSGCAGCTGCCTCGGGGTTGAATCCAGCTGGGATGTGCCGGGACTCCTGAGCAAGGAAAACCATCTCTGAGGGAGCACTTGCTGCCCTAAATCCCTGCTGCATCTCAGTTGTGTCCAGCAGGGCAATTTCCAGCACTCCCAGTGAGGAAATGCTTTGAAGGGTGCTGCTGTCTTTCCAAAATCTGTGGGATATGGAATTGTGTGGGATTGATCCCATTCCTGCTTCGCTGCTTGTCCTGGAAATCCTGCTTTCTGCCCATGGATTGGTTTTAGGAGCAGGAGAGTCCTTCGTATTCRTGAGCTTCTGGAGTTTGGGGCTCTTCTGAGTTTCATGGGCTCATGGAATGGGTTGGGAGGGACCTTAAGGCTCATCCCATTCCACCCCATGCCATGGGCAGGRACATTTCCACAATCCCAGGRTGCTCCAAGCCCTGTCCAAGGTGTCCCTGCCTCTGGCAGAGAGCWGGARWCAAATGGTCCTGAAGTCCSTTCCAACCCAACCCATTCTAYGATTCTTTTATGATTCTGTGATGATTTTCACCTCAAAAAGGACAAAACCTCTCCTGGGGGATRAATCCAAACCAGTTAGGAATTCCCAGGGCAGGAGGAACTGGGTGAGGACAAAGCAGCAGAGCCGAGCGGAACGAAACCCCGGAACTTTTAATTTTCTAATCCAATCGACATCTGCCGTCACCAAACCTCTTTAACGAGGCTCTGATGGGTGTTTGATTTCCCAGGCACAGGTACCCAGTCTCATCTTTCCAAAGTCGCCCGGAATGAGCGTGGGCGGATAGAGAAAAGCAAAAAAAAAAAAAAAAAATCTCTTTTTTTTGGTGGGCGGGAGTCGAGGCAGCAGCCGCCCACGTCCTCCATTATGATATTCAAATGTCAATATATTTTTAATTGGTTTATATCCATCTCCCCCCTCCCCCCCCCATATCCAGCTGCCTTTGGTAATTAAGGCTCTGTAAATAGATTTTACTGTAATTGGTACGAGAAGGAAAATTGGAGGACATTGTACAGCGTGTGGGGTTGGGTTTGGGGGATTTTTTTTTTCCCTCCCCTGTCTTTCCTCTTTTGACTCATTTTACATCTGGGAGCTTTGCAGCCTGAGGGAGGAAGAGGAGGAGGGGGGAGCCATGGCCAGTCCTGCACAAAAGCTCGGAATGGGGAGGACCAGGTGGTTTTTTCCAGGCTCCTGGGTTTTTTCCAGCCAGGAGCCAGCCCAGGTTGTCCCTTATGGCAMCACGGTGGTGCCACCAACACTCTCCAGGAGTGACAAAAGCTCCCTCCCAGCGCCAAACTGGGAGAGSCCCCAGTTCCCTGTGGAATCTTCAATCTGCCTCGAGCCAAGGGGCCAAAATCCTGCAATTGTTTACAATTCCTCACTTTATGATTTGGGGGTTTTTCTCCGGGAGGGTTTGTAACTTCTCTTTCCCTTTTYCCTGCTCCTGCAGCCTGTGCAAAGGACGGACTCTCTACTCAGTGGTGAGGGATGCCAAAATCGTCCTGGACGTCAACAAGACGAGGCAAATAGCACAAGAAATAGTGAAGGTACGACCTGGGGAGGTCTGGATCCGGCAGAGAATGGGCTGAATCGCTGTGGGAACTGGGAGAGGAGCAAATCCAAGGATTCTGAGCGGGATACAACCACTTGGCTTTCAAATCCAAAGATTCTGAGTGGGATAGAACCACTTGGTTTTCAAATCCAGACATTTTGAGTGGGATAGATTTCCTTGGCTTTCAAATCCAAGGACTCTGAATGGGATAGAACCACTTGGCTTTCAAATCCAAACATTCTTTGTGGGATAGAATTCCTTGGCTTTCAAATCTGAGAATTCTGAGTGGGGTAGAACCACTTGGCTTTCAAATCCAAGSATTCTGAGTGGGGTAGAATTCCTTGGTCAAATCCAAGGATTCTGAGAGGGATAGAATTCCTTGGCTTTCAAATCCAAGGATTCTGAGCAGGATAGAACCACTTGGCTTTCMAATCCAAGGATTCTGTGCAGAATGGAATTCCTTGGCTTTCMAATCCAAGGATTCTGAGAGGCATAGAATTCCTTGGCTTTCAAATCCAGGTTTCTTGTCTCTTTCATGTGGCTGAATTGGGATGGCACCAAAGCTTCCATGGGCTCCCCATGCCTGGGGTTCATCCTGCTCCTCTTCCCCGCTGGAATTTCACGTGTTTAAATCTGGCATTGCTGCTGTGAGGGAGCTCCTGGTTGGATATTCCTCTCCTTTCGGAAAAAAATGTTGAATCCAAGAATGATTTGGCTGGGAAGGGACCTTAAAGCTCATCCTATTCCACAGGCAGRGACACCTTCCACTACCCCAGGTTGCTCCAAGTTTATCCAGCCYGGCCTTGGGCACTTCCAGCATTCCCAACATTCYCATAAAACATTCCCCTGTGCCACGAGGCTGAGCTCATGCACATTTTCCAGAGCTCAAAAAGCTTCTCCTTCCCCAGGAATGAATCCAAGTGCATCTTCCATGCTTCAGACGTGTCCCTATAAACAGTCTTGAGAAGGAGCCTCACACTCAGGGTGGAGTGGCTGGGAATTTGGGTCCTGAGCCTTCCTGTGGGATGCTGGCAGTGGCCCTGAGGTGTTGAGTGGGATTTTACTGTGATCCCAAACATATTCATCCCTGGGAGGATCTGGCGCCTGACCTACCRTGCCCCTGTACCCTGCTCAACTCTTCCACCCCAGAGCCAAAACCTGGAGCTGATCCCACATTTAACTCTGGAAAAACAACAGAAAATCAGATTTTCCAGCAGATTTAAACCCCTGAAATATCCAAATTGGGGTTCTAAAGCAGAATACGTTCAGCAATGTTTCCTGGGTGGTGCCTTTTCCTGCATGGTACTTACACTGTCTCTCATTAAATTGCCAATTTTCCATTTATTTAGACCCAGTTTTAACTTTTAAATTTAAATTCCTCCAATTCTCCTGGAGCCTCTGGGCAGGATCTGACAGGTGAGCATAGCCTGAGCTCTTTTGAGGGGTACCTTGAACTGGGGGTACCTGAGCCAGCCCAGAGCCTTCCCCTTCTGAATTCCCACTTCTGATGCATATTTTCCACTTCTTAGACATGGATTTCTCCCACTGAGCAAACACTCGAAGCATCACAGCTTAGCCTTGTATTTTTCCCCTATTTTGTGCTCAGGGATTTTGCCTTCCAGATGTTCCCAGCGGGAAGGACGGCTCAGTTCAGCCCCTTTCCCTGCATGGCTTCCTTGCTCCATGTGGGTTTTGAGGATGAGAAATCCTTGTTTTCTGCAGCTGCTGCTTCATAGGAAAAGGTTGGAAACCTCCAGCTCTGTGGGGCTGAGAGGCAGAGGGAYTTTGTATCCACCCCAAATTCCAGAGGAATTAACCGAGCTCCAAAGGCTCTTTCTGTTCTTTCTGAAAGGGAATTCCCAGAGAAGTCCAGCCCCATCACAATTCCCTCTCACATGGCCCATTCCTGCTGAGGAGCAACTTCCCACCTTTCCCACCTTTCCCCACCAACCTCCAGCAGRTATTTTGGTGGATTGGAGGTGGAGAAGTGAAGGAAAATCCCAACACGGTGGTTGGGATGGGCTCGGGGCTGCGCCGTCCAGAGGCTTTGGATTTGCAGCCAGCTCACAGCAGCTGCTTGATTTTATCCCTCGAGTCCTGGAATGTGACGGGAGCGCTGCTCAGATTATTGGATTAGCGGGTGCAAGGTTATCCCAGATCCTCCGGAGGCCAGGGATGATTTATCCGGGCAGAGGTGCCGGCAGAGGGAGCTGCCTTTTCACACAGCCAAGCAAATTAAGGCATCAGCGGGCCCCGAGTGTTTCCTCAGGGATCATCCCGGGGCCGAGGTGGCAGGGCTGGAATTTGCAATGGGATCTGTGCAGGGTGAGGAGAGGGATGTGGGTTTGCCTGGGGAAATTCCTTCGATAAAGGATGATTCTGTGGAGATGTGGGAGCAAGGTTTTGATATTGCACTGGGATCCCTCAAACAATGGGAAGGAGCTGCAGAGCATTCCCATGGCACTGGGATTTATCCTGCTCAGGGCCCTGCTCTGGACCTGCCCAGAAAGACATCAGAATGCTGTTCCCTGCTCCGCCCCAGCCCTTTTTGGAGGTGACAGTGACATTGGAAAGCCGATTTTTAAACCTCATAATTATTTCATGTGCTGGGAACTGGGAGACCCCTAATTAATCCTGGTGCCTGGAACGGTCCTGGCATCCAGCCCCGAATCTTTTCCTTCCTCCAGCATCCCTTTGTAGAGACTCTTTAGGATTTTCTCCCCACGGGGGTGCAGTGAAACCCCAATACCTTACTGGGTTTGGGTGTTTTTCCTGTTTGCTTCCCCACCTTTTCCAGATGGTGGAATTCAGATTGTGACTTCTGGCTCCACATCAGCCGCCAGCTTAAAAATAAATTCTTCCCCGACAGCCGGCGTGGTTAATGATGACAGATGAAAAGATGAGGCTTAGGATGGATGGATCCCCGTGGAATTCCGGTTAATAAATCCCCCTTTTCCAGAGACAGACAACCAACATTCCCTCTGAAGCAACAGTTTGCCGGCCTGTTGGGTGCCGATCTTTCAGCAGCATCCTGTGGATCGAGTTTTCCCCGAGTCTGCTTAGGAGAGTGAAAAGTGGGACAGCATCAAAATCCCTGCTGAAGTCAGGATAAATGTGCTTTATCCCCCTCCCCATTCCCAGAATTATCCCGCGGCGCTGCACATCCGCTGCGCGGAGCTGCCGGCAGTCTGCTTGATTTGCCGAGGCTAAACAGGAGAGTTTGGATTTCCCACCCATGGCCTTTTCGTGCCTCATTAGCGCTAATTTTAATTAACCGCCGAGCGATTTTTCCTGGGGGAAAGGAATTAAGGCAGGACTCCCGCGAGGCGCCCGTTTCCAGGCGGATGGGGCCGTCGGAAGCGCCGGCGGCTCCGCYGGGGCGACGGGGAGCGCTGACTTATTACCCTGCTCACCCAGCCCCCGAAAAAACGGAGGCGAGAACATCATCACCATCCGTTTCCCAGCGGAGGATTCCCGGGAAGCGGCTGCTGGGCAGGTTTGCCGCTGATTTTTCCTGCGGAATCCATCAATCAGGAAGATGAGTGGCCGCCGTCCCGTCCCCCTCCGTGAGCCCATCCCAAATCAGGGATCCCTCTGGGCACTTTCCCTCCCTGCAGGGACCTTTGGGGACGTGATCCTGCTCAGATATGCCGTGGTGGCTCGGGAATGGTCCCATAATCCCATGGGAACGTCCTGCTCTGGTGTTATCCCTCCCGTTTGTGCCGCTTTTGTAATTGCGGGTTGTTTTCCTCCCTCTGTTCCATCCTAGGGAATGGGGTACCTGCACGCCAAGGGCATCCTCCACAAGGACCTCAAGTCCAAGAATGTCTTCTACGACAACGGGAAGGTGGTGATCACCGACTTCGGGCTCTTCAGCATCTCTGGAGTTCTCCAGGCGGGCAGGTAGGAGGACAYGGAGACCCTGGAGTTCCTCTCTGTGCCCTAAACCTGGGAACGTGGGGAAAGATCCCAAAAAATCCCTCTCCAAGTGCCTTTTTGTGCCCCCAGCCTCAGCACACAGGAGTTTGGGGGGCCCTGCGGTGTCGTGGGGCTGCTCTGTTTGAAGGGAATTGGTTTTGATCCATCGGATGGAACACGATTCCGCTCTGGAATTTTGGCTCAGCAAGGCAGATTGTGCCACTTGGACCAACCTATTCCCATGGGATTCATCATTCCCATGGCCAAAACACCCCACAGCCACCCAGGAGATGCTCCTTGGGCATCAGGGCTCCTTCATTCCTCAGCTTTTCCCTTTCCATTGTCATAATTCCCTGGCATTTGCCTCCTCTGCTGCCCAGACCAAGCGATGCCATCCCTGTGCTGTCCCCACTCYGGTGACATTTTGGGATTTACAGACATCTGGCCATGGTGTCTGTGCTGGGCATGGAGCAAGGCAGGGAAAAGGAGAGCCAAGCTTGGGGCTTTCRTAGCCTTGTGACATTTTGGGTTTAAATCTGAGGGTTTTGGTAAATATTYCTTATTAAAAATTGTTTTCCTGGTGCTTTGGGATGTTTTCCAGCTGTAGGAATGGCAGAGCAAAGAGCTCCAGCAGCTGTGAAAAGTAGAAAAAGCACAGCTGGAGGGGTGGAAAAGAAACAGAAGTGGGGAAGAAAAAACAGAAATGGTATTTTCTGTTTTTTTCAAGTGGAAAATAAGCATTTGCTGACTTTTCCCACCTTTCCCACYAAATCCTTTGTGTTGGGAGCAGCAGAGGCCAAGCTTGGGCAGTTTCCTCCTGGTCCTCCATGGCAAAGATGCTGAGGAGATCAAAAGCCCCTTGGAAATGATGGATTTTTCCCCCAATTTCCCAGTGATGAGGTCAAAGGATTAGAGGAAAAGGCAGCAGCCTCTCTCTGCATCCCATGCTGTGAAATACCATATTTTCCTCTCTGCCTGGATAAATATCACAGGTTTTAGCACAAACTTGGCCAAAGGTTTGGAAGGCCAGGAAATCCAGGATCTCCTGCTGTGGTAAAGTGGAGTTTGCCTCTGGTTTGGCAGCTGGAGGGGGGTTTGGGATTCAGGGCCTGCCAGGAGGAAGGGACGGCTCGTTCCAGCAGGGAATGAGGATTTGGGGAAAAAACAGCCCAGTTTTGCCAGGAATCTTTGCTGTGAAGGTCAGGGATGCTCCAGAAATGGACTGAGAGATGGGATCCTGRGGGAATGGGGTTTTTGATGAGGTGGCCAATGTGTGGCCACCGCTGCCCAAGACTGGGATGTCACTTTTGGGGACAAAATCCAGGAGATGACTCAACAGAGGAAGGATGGCCAGGAAATYGAGGCTGGACAGCAATAAGCAGCATTTTGCTGGAAAAAAAAAATGAAGAAAATGGGAAAATTCCTGCTTTGGGCTGCTGGAGGAGAGCTGAGAGAAGAGCAGRGATCCACAGCCTCTGTGAGTTTTGGAACAGGAAGTGTCTGCAGGTCTGATCTCCCCTTTTTGGGGTGGGTTTTTTGCTGGTTTTGGTTTTTTTCTTTTTCTTCAGACAAAGAAGGGAGATAAAGCCCAGTTTTGGGTCCTTAGAGGCATCTCCGGAGAGATTTTTGGAGGTCAAATTAAGGGTGGTGACGTTGTGAATGGCAGCTCCAAACTGGCCTGGTTTCGCTGGGGTTACGACGTTGCCTGCAGAGATTTGGGAGCTTGGGTGGAAAATCAGATTTATTCCTTCTTCATTTAAATGTAAATTCCTGGGCTTGGCAGGGCTGCTCTGGAATTATCAGGAGCACAAGGTGGGTCTGGAGGAGCCTGAGGAACTCCTCTGCTCCTGCTTCTGCCCTGGGGGTGGCCTGGAGGATGTTCAGAGCGTTGTGGTTGTGAAGTAWAACCAATTTTGGTCATAAACTCTCAAATTGCTGTAATTGAGCCCTTTTTGGGGTCCCATTAAATCTCAGCTGGGTGTCATTGCCCAGTGATGACACAAGCGGAGAGGAGCCATCCACACCCCGGGGGATGAGGAGGCTTCATCAGTGATTCCCTAGGGAGGGGCAGTGTCCTTCCCTAGGGAGGGGCAATGTCCTCCTCCTCTAGTCAGTCCCAGCGAATTGAGAGTGGCTCTGCAGACAGGAGGATCYCAATTTGTCCTTTTGGGATTGCAGGCACAGAGCTGCCGTGAAATCCCAAAAACCGGCCAAGCTTTGTGGTGTGAGCCCATCCCTGGGAACTGTACCATGGGATTTTGTCCCCAGATGGACATTCAGGTGGACAGATGACCCCACAGCCATCCCTTAGCCCTTCCCATCACCATTTTTTGGAAGGCTGCAAACCCAAACAGGGAGAAAATCCTGGCATGACCCACCAGGGTCTTCCTTTTCCAGAAAAAGGGCCCATGCATGCTATGGGACATTTGCTGCTGCCACTGGGACAACATTTATCATGGTGGAGTTAAAATCTTATTTTACAAGGATTATGTGGGAAAAAACAGGCTTAAATCCATGGAAAGGGGTGGGAAGCTGGGGCTGCTCTCTGGGAGTGTGGTGGTGATGTTCCCCTGTGGTACCCATGGCTCCAGCTCCATGTCCCAGCCCAAATTCTGTCCTGCTGCCACTGGGACAACATTCCTCAGAGCAGGGTTAATGTTGTGGTAAAACCTGACTTTGCAAGGATGATATAAGAGAAAACCAGGCTTAAATCCATGGAAAGGGGTGGGAAGCTGGGGCTGTTCTCAGGCAGTGTGCTGGTGCTCTTACCCCTGTGGTACCCACGGCTGCAGCTCTGTGTCCCAATCCAAATTCTTTCTGGCTGCTATTGGGACAGCATTTCTCAGAGCATGGTTAAAACCTGACTTTGCAAGGATGATATAAGAGAAAATCAGGCTTAAAATCCATGGAAAAGGGTGGGGGGTGGGGGCTGCTCTCTGGGAATTGGGTTGTGGTGTTGTACCCACAGCTCCAGCTCCATGTCCCAGCCCAAATTCTATCCTGCTGTCACTGTGATAACTTTTCTCAGAGCAGGGTTAAAACCTGATTTAGCAAGGATGATGTGGGGAAAACCAGGCTTAAATCCATGGAAAACGGTGGGAAGGGTGGGGGCTGCTCTCTGGGAGTGTGGTGGTGCTGTACCCACAGCTCCCGTTCTGTCCATCCTGTGCCTGAATTCTGTCCTGCTGCCACCATGACATTCCTCAGAGCAGGGTTAAAATCTGATTTAGCAAGGATGATGTGGGGAAAACAAGGCTTAAATCCATGGGAAATGGTGGGAAGCAGGGGGCTGCATCTGCACTCTCTAGGAGTGTGGTGATGCTGTCACCCCCGTGGAACCCACAGCTGCAGCTCCGTGTCCCAACCCAAATTCTTTCTGGCTGCCACTGGGACAACTTCTCTCAGAGCAGGGTTAGAACCTGATTTTGCAAGGATGATGTGGGGAAAACCAGGCTTAAAATCCATGGAAAAGGATGGGAAAGCTGGGGGCTGCTCTCTGGGGATGTGGTGGTTGTGTTGTACCCATGGCTCCAGCTCCGTGTCCCAGGCCAAATTCTGTCCTGCTGTCACTGTGATAACTTTTCTCAGAGCAGGGTTAAAACCTGATTTAGCAAGGATGATGTGGGGAAAACCAGGCTTAAATCCATGGAAAGGGTTGGGAAAGCTGGGGGCTGCTCTCTGGCAGTGTGCTGGTGCTCTCACCCCCATGGCACCCACAGCTGCAGCTCCGTGTCCCAACCCAAATTCTTTCTGGCTGCCACTGGGACAACTTTTCTCAGAGCAGGGTTAGAACCTGATTTTGCAAGGATGATGTGGGGAAAACCAGGCTTAAATCCATAGAAAGGGTTGGGAAGGGGTGGGTACTGCTCCCTGGGGATGTGGTAGTGGTGGTGCTGTACCCACGGCCCCGCTCCGTGTCCCGGCAGGAGGGAGAACAAGCTGCGGATCCAGAACGGCTGGYTGTGCCACCTGGCTCCCGAGATCATCCGGCAGCTCTCTCCGGACACCGAGGAGGACAAGCTGCCCTTCTCCAAGCACTCGGATGTCTTYGCCCTGGGGTGAGTCCCGGGATGCCGGGAGGGGACAGCCAGCAGGGAATTGGGGTGGATGGGTTGGGTGGGAGCTGTTTGGAGCAGGCAGGAAGGCACGAGGACATGGCTCATCCCAAATCCAAAGGGATGCTGCCGGATGGGATTCCCATTGCTGGGCTGGGAATTCCTGCTTTGAGGAATTTTGAGTGAAACTCTCCCTAAATCACCAAATCCTCCTGCTTTGGACCAGGCAAAGGGATCCAGAGCATGCTGAGGATGCCAGCCTGGGGATGCAGAGGGCTGGGGTGGGAACACAGGTCTGGGAGCCCCTGGACCCCTCAGTGCTACCCTAAATCACCAAATCCTCCTGGTTTGGACCGGGGTGGCTCTGGGCAGTGGGATCTGCAGTGTCCTGGGAATTCCAGCTTGGGATCCTCCTGGGGTGGGTGCTGATGAGAAGGTGCTTGGGAGATRGAYGGGGATGCCAAATATTGGGGACACAGCTCTGGGAGTCCCTGGACATCCTGATTCTCCCAAATCCTCCTGTTTTGGCCATGGACTGGGGTGGCTCTGG
>NW_026623548.1:56708-70542 GCF_030028575.1 Malurus melanocephalus
GCTGTGGATCCAGGCAATGGGATCTGGAGTATCCTGGGAATGCCAGCCTGGCATCATCCTGGGGTGGGCACTGGTGAGAAGGTGCTTGGGTGATTGATAGGGGTGCCAAATGTTGGGGACACAGTTTTGGGAGGGCCTGGACACTCTGATTCTCCCAAATCCTTCTATTTTGGCCATGGACTGGGGTGGCTCTGGGCAATGGGATCTGGAATATCCTGGGAATGCCAGGCTGGCATCATCTCTCCCCTGCACCTTTCTGGGGTGGGTACAGATGAAAACATGCTTGGATGATGAATGGGGATGCCAAAGGTTGGGGACACAGCTCTGGGAGTCCCTGGACATCCCAATTCTCCCTAAATTTTACCAAATCCTATTTTGGCCATGGACCAGGGTGGCTCCAGGCAATGAGATCTGGAATATCCTGGGAATGCCAGCCTGGCATCATCCTGGGGTGGGTACTGATGAGAAGGCGCTTGGAAGTTGGATGAGGATGCCAAATGTTGGGAGCCCCTGGACATCCCGATTCTCCCTAAATTTTACCAAATCCTCCTGTTTTGGCCATGGACCAGGGTGGCTCCGGGCAATGGGATCTGGAATATCCCGGGAATGCCAGACTGGCATCATCTCTCCCCTGCACTCTCCTGGGGCAGGCACTGATTTGAAGGTTTGGGGATGTCAAATGTTGGGAACAGAGCTCTGGGAGCCCCTGGACACCCCAATCCCCCTCCAGCTGCTGCAGGGGGCTGATGGTGGTGCCTCCTCTACGAGGAGATGCCAAAGGCCAAGAAAATGAGAATTCCCGAGTTTTTCTCGGCAAACCAGTTCATTATTCCTGCCCTTTATCTGCCCACAAACCTTGCTGAGGGCAGGAGCACAATTCCACCTCGATAAAAACCTTCCCAGAGGATTAATTTTCTCAYGGATACCTCGAAGGCTGTGGGATTAGGGAGCGTGGGCCCGCTTTCCAAGGCAATATTCTCACCAAACCTGCAGTAATTACAGCTGGAAGGGTCTGGATCTTTTTTTTTCCTGCCCTCCCTGAGGTACAACTTGAACASAAAAATAAAGAGGTAATTAAAGGATCGTGTCCAGCTAAGTGGGAGTGGGTGGGGAGACGTAATTTTCCCTTTTTTCCCTCGAGTGTGAGCTCTGCCCGCACGGAAAGCACAAGTTTCCTGAAAAGATGAAAAGATTTTCCCTCATTTTTCTTTTTTTTCTCATTTCTGCTGCCCTCCAAAGAGCCCAGGAGGCTCGGGGATGATCCAGAGGGGCCACTTCCCTCCAGGGATTTGGGACAGCAAGAGGAAAGGGTCTTTTAAAGGAGACAAAAACTCCCAGAAAATGGAATTAACACCTTGAATCCAATCTGAGGGTRCTCGGGTGCTCCTCCCTGAGGGTTTTGTCCTGTCGCCCCGTGATCCGCCCCTCTCCAAGCCCCTCATTCCACATAATTCCCCCATTTTCCAGTTTCTTTGGAGATTTMCAACCAAACTGTGCAGATTTCTCCAAAAACCAGAAGAATTCCAATTCCCAAAATCAGGGAGCCTCCCTATCYGAGAGGAATCTTTCATTTTTCAGACAGATTTTTTTCCCCCTGATGCCATTTTAACCCCGATTTTTGATACTTTAAGTGGTCATGAGAGCATCCCTGGAAGGGAAAGGCAGGTCCAGAGAATTTTCCTTGGACAATGGGGCTGGCGTCATGGCAATCCAGGCTCATCCAYGCTCTGAGTGCCAGAAAATGAGGATGCAAAACTTCCAGGCAGCAGCGGGGGTGGAAAACTGCGGGGGTGCCCACCAGCTCTGTCAGTGACGCCCTTGTTTTGGGATATTCCTTTGGATTTGGGATTCCTCGCGGAAAAGAGGGCTTGGCTTAGCTCTAAGAGCAGGAGCAGATGGCCGGGGCTCACGTGGCCATCACCTGGTGAGGACACCTGGGATGGGCCATGGCATGGATGGATTTTCAGAGCTTGGAGAGCTCTTTGGGGGAGAAAAAGGGAAAAGCTGGAGGGAAAGGGGATGTTTGGGCTCATCCTTCCCTGGAATTCYGTCGGAGAGGCGGCAGTTGGGTCCCCACCATCCTCCAGCTGCTCCATGGGCAGCACTGCTGCCATGGTGGGACATTCCCAGCTGATGTCACAGGATGGTGCAGCCTCACTCCTCCCTCCCATCGGAGTGGGGCTCCAGAAAATCGGGTCCCCACTCAGGATTTTGGGATTTCAGGATCTGCCCTGTTGGGAACAGCAGRCARAGCACAGAGCAATCGCTTAGAAACTCATTTTCCTCCCCGGAATTTGTCATGTTGTGACAAATCGAAGCAAAAGTCTCGCCTGTGCGGGGGTGGCATTCACAGGGGGGGGATTTTTCCTGCTCCCAGCGTGGGTTGGAAATCTCTGGAGGGAATCAGGGCTCACTCCTGGTGAGGATTCCATCTGGAAAATGRGAGAGGTGACACCTCTGTAACGAGGGCTGAGCACCTCAGGATGAAGCATCTCCTGGGTGAGGTGGTTGTGGAGCAGGGGGAGATGTCAGGTGTGGTGGGACACCTCCCCATCCCAAATCCCTCCTGGCTGCTCCGTCTCTGATTCCCGGTGTCTCCCAACAGCACCATCTGGTACGAGCTGCACGCCCGGGAATGGCCCTTCAAGACTCAGCCAGCCGAGGCCATCATCTGGCAGGTGGGGAGGGGGATGAAGCCCAACCTCAGCCAGATCGGGATGGGCAAGGAGATCTCGGTAGGTGCCGYGGGGTCCTGGGTGGGTGGGTGTGGATTGGGAACTTTGGAAAAACCCTCTGGCTCTGCCGGGCTCATCCAGTCAGGCTTGGTCCTGCTGCTGTGGGCATTGGAATAGCCCCTGTGCTCCAGCTCTTCCCAAGCATGTGGGGATGGCCTTGTGGGATGGGCACATTCCCTCATCCCAAACCTTCACAATGATGTGGGGATGGCCTTACGGGATGGGCACATCCCTTCATCCCAAACCTTCACAAGGATGTGGGGATGGCCTTACGGGATGGGCACATCCCTTCATCCCAAACCTTCACAAGGATCCAATGATGGAGATGGGTCCTTATGGGATGGACACATCCATTCCATCCCAGCTCTTCCCAAGGATATGGGGATGTAAATGGGGTCCTCATGGGATGGACACATCCCTTCATCCCAAACCTTCCCAAGGATGTGGGGATGGCCTTGCGGGATGGGCACATCCCTTCATCCCAAAACCTTCACCAGGATRTGGGGATGKAAATKGGGTCCTCATGGGATGGACACATCCCTTCCATCCCAGCCCTTCCCAAGGATGTGGGGATGGCCATGTGGGATGGACACATCCCTTCCATCCCAACTTTCACAAGAATCCTGTGATGGAAAAGGGATTCTCATGGGATGGACACTTCACTTCCATTCCAGACCTTCCCAAGGATAGAAATGGGTTCTCATGGGATGGACACATTCCTTCCGTCCCCTCCTAAGGATGTGGGAATGGAGATAGGTCCTCACGGGATGGACACATTCCCTCATCCAGCCCTTCATGAGAATTCAGTGATGGAAATGGGGTTCTCATGGGATGGACACATCCCCTCATCCCAACCTTCACAAGAATCCAATGATGGAGATGGGTCCTTATGGGATGGGCACATCTCTTCTATCCCTTCACAAAGATGTGGGAATGGAATGGGTTCTCGTGGGATGGACACATCCTGTCCATCCCAGCTCTTCACAAGGATGTGGGGATGGAAATGGGATCCTTGTGATGTGGACATGGTCATGGTGGGAAAGGGGCTGGCTCAGTTCCTGGTGGGAGAGGGCATGGCCGAATTCCTGCTGGGAGAGGGTGTGGCTGAATTCCTGCTGGGAGAGGGTGTGGCTGAATTCCTGCTGGGAGAGGGTGTGGGTGAATTCCCGGTGGGACAGGCCTGGCCAGCTTTCCTCACGCTGTCTCCCTGTGTCCCCAGGACATCCTCCTGTTCTGCTGGGCCTACGAGCAGGAGGAGAGGCCCACCTTCACCAAGCTCATGGACATGCTGGAGAAACTGCCAAAGCGCAACCGCCGCCTTTCCCACCCGGGCCACTTCTGGAAGTCGGCAGAGTGAGTCCCCATCCCTGCCCTTTATCCTTCCCTATTCCCAGATTTTACTGATGTGGGAACACCCTGCTCGAGGTCCCTCCCCAGACCYGTGGCCATCGCTGCTCCAGCCCAGTCCCTTTTTCTCCCATGGCCAAATCCTGCTCYGTTCCACCACAGTCACATCCCYCTGCTCCAGGAAACYGGCTCCCCAGTYGGGATCTGGGGATTTTGGGATYTGCCCTGTTGGGAACAGCAGGCAAAGCACAGAGCAATCGCTTGGAAACTCATTTTCCTCCCCGGAATTTGTCATGTTGTGACAAATCGAAGTAAAAGTCTCGCCTGTGCGGGGGTGGCATTCACCGGGGGGGAGGGGGGATTTTTCCTGCTCTCAGCGTGCATCCCTGGAGGCTGGAAATGGGAGTGGAGGGATGGATGTGAGCTCAGGGAGAGAAGCCARGACATTTTGGATGCTCCAGGAATCCCTCTCGGTCCTTTCTGAGGGTTGGAGAGGCCGATTCTTCCTGCTGCCGCTAATAAAATTCCTCTCTTCCTTATCTGGGCTGCCCYAAGCGTGTCCGGAATGTCCCCTGTGCCACTCCCTGTCCCTGGGGGGCCGCCGGGAGCCGCGCCAAGCCCGCGGYCAGGTGGCCCCCAAATCACCCGGAACGGGAGCCGTTCATCCGGAGGGAAGAGAATTCCCGAGCCAGGGCGGCTCCGGCAGCCGGGCAGGGAATGCTGAAGGGTGCCGGACCCCGGGGCAGCTGTGGGATCGCTCCGCTGCGTTTGGGAATGTTTTTGCAATCGCTGAGCCGCGCTCTGCCCGCCCCGGGCCGGGGCTGCCCCGCAGCTCCCTGTTAATTACCGCCCCAATCTTTGGCTAATTAGGGTGTGCCAGCTCAGCTTTCCACGCGAGCTGATTCCTTCCGCAGGGATTCAGCTCCGGCTGCTGTCCCTGCATTAGGTCCTGGTTTCCCCGTGGGATCCCGGCTCRCCCAGCAATCCTGGCCGTGCGCAGGGATGAGCGGGTTGTGGAACCCTCCGGCTGTGCCCTCCCTGCCCCAGGGACCGGGCACCGAACCCCTGTGGGATCCTGGGCRCGCAGGGATGGGGGTGGTGCTCCCACGGAGCCCTTTCCCCTCTGGACGATGCTCCAGGAGCCAGGCGGGGCTGCCAGGGAGCTGCAGGAATTMACACCTTCCCCCGGTGCTGCCGCTTCTGGGAGCTCTTCCAGGAGATTTTTTCCCGAAGATTTCCCCACAAACCCCCGCGTTTTCCTGGGAGGAAGCGCTCGGTGCTGACTCTGCTCCTTGTGTCCCTTCCAGGCTGTGACGGGAGGAGTTAAGGGACGGTGCCTTCCTCCCCCAGCGGGTCTCCTCTTCCTCTCCGCTTCCCAGCCCGCGCTACGGAGGAGCGGCGGGGCCGACGGCGGGCTCTTCCTCCGCAGCGCTTCATCATCCCGGGAATCCTCTCGGCGCGGGCGGGAGCAGCCCCGGGAACGCCCGGCTGCGGTGGGAWGGGGACAGCGGGCGGCTCTGCGTGCACAGGGGGTGGCTCTGGGGACAGTCCCCTCCACCCCCCAAGCAGGGGTGACCCACAGGACAGTGACTTCAACTGACCCCCAGGGCTCCTCCGATCCCAGCCCAGCGCTCACGATGATGCTCGGTTGGGGAGGGCTCCTTCTCGGTTCTCTGCGGGTTTATTTAATTCCCTTTATTTATTTCTTTGTGTTTTTCGTCACGGAAGAAAGGGGGAATGTCGCTGATTCATGAGTTCATCCCCGGATCCTGCGGGRCCGGGGAGTGCCACTGCCATTAGCTGCCCCCCGCGGGGAAATGCATCTGTCCCGCCGCCCCCTCGCCCCCGCAGCCCCTTCGTGGGCAGCGCTGACCTTTCACAAGTGGCTTCTCTCCCTCCCAGCCGCGGCCACTTACATGTCCCCCCCGCGGGTGTCCCTCCCAGCGGGGCACATCTCCACATTCCCGTTAATTTATTCGCTTTTCCCGGTGCGCCTCTCATCAGCCAGCCCTCTCGCCCTCCCCATCCCTGCCCTGCTCCCGGCTCCCAAAACCCCGGSACTGGGGATGCTCCGGGGCTGGGCACGGCAGGGCAGCTGCAATTGGGATCCTTCCCCGGTCCCGTGGCCTTCCCGGGCTCATTCCCGGAGCTGGGAAYGCAGGCAGGCTCTGGTTGTACAGGGCACTGGGACATCTCAGACAGGCCCGGGACCATTTCCCCCCACATTTTCATCTCCCAAATCCCAGAGCTTCCCCAAAAATCCCCTTTGGGAGCTGCTGTTGCCACCTGAATTCCATTTGCTGGCATTTCCCTCTCCCCTCCAGCCCCTCGGATGAGCTGTCAGATGAGAGCAAATTGCATTCCCGGGCTCTCATGGAACAAAATTGCCTGACAGGAACCATCCTGGATAATTCAATTGTGGTCTCAGCTCACTTTAATTTGGAGCCGTGACGAGGCTTTGCAAACTTAACCAGCCCTGGTGGGTTTGGCTGCTCCTCCAACTCCTCCTTGCTGCTGTTGGAAGCACTTTAGCCCGAGTAAACGAAGATCAGAAGCCTAATTGCAGCTGGGACGAGATGGGATTTTAATTGTGGGGGAATTAAATCCCCACACGTGGGAAAATTCCACGGTGGGYGGGAGCAGGGAGGGAGGGAAGGGGAGATCCAATCCCCAAAAGGATCTAGAGGAGTTTCCTGGTGATGTTTGTGGGATGTGCAGCCACATCCCAGTCCGAGGTGCTGTGAGTGGGGTCGGGATGAGGTGGGATGGCCGAGTGGGATGAGCAGGCTGAGCCCTTGTTTGGGTTAATGGTCCCGGCCCCAGCAGCACAATATGGGGTCYCCGAGCTCGGGCTCATCCCCTCATCCCATTCCTCTGTCTCCTTCCCATCCTACCTCTGCCCTCACCTTTTCTCCTCCGCTGGCCCCGCTCCCCGCCCCGGCTCCTCCTGCTGCGCACAYGTGCCATAAACGTTGCACTAAAACCTCGGAGTCTCTCTGAGTTTTCACCAATGCCTTCACCCGTGCTGGTCCCGGGCACTGGGGATGGCTGAGCATCCCTTTCCAGGGGTTTTGGGTGCCAGGGGTGTCTCACCAATCCCCAAACCCCGCTCAGAGGGAGCCATGGCYGGGTCCTTCTGGCTGGGTGTGTTTGGTGTCTGAGCAAACCCCTCGGGTGAGGTGCTGGAAGGAGGAAGGAGGTGCCACCAGGGGTGATGGATGTCACTGAGGTGGCAAAGGGCTGAGCCTGGGGGTGTTGTGTGGATTTAGGATGGAAGGGATGATATCCATATTGGGGGCATTGTGGGTTTGCTCCCTGTGCCCCAAATCCTCACCAGGCCTGGGAGGTCTCCCCATGGTGTGTCCCCCATGGAATTTATCAGCTGAGAGTCCAGGGAGCCATGGACTGATGGGGGCTGGGCTGGTTCCCCCGTGGTGTCTGCTGCAGCCTCGGCCACAGAACCATGGGATGGCTTGGGTGGGAAGGGACCCTAAAGCTCATCCCATCCCATGGGCAGGGACACCTTCCATTATCCCAGGGTGCTCCGAGCCCCRTYCAGCCTGGCCTGGGACACTGCCAGGGATCCAGCWTCTCTGGGAATTCCATCCCAGCCCCTCTCCACCYTCACACTCCTTCCCAATATCCCATCTTCCCAATATTCCCCCTCTCAGTTTAGAGCCATTCTCTCGTCCTGTCTCATTCCCTTGGCCATGCCGCTGGATTTTGGGCATTTGAATGAAACAAAACATTCCCACAACCAACGCTTCCCTCTTCCCCACCCTCTCCCTCCCCCTCTCTCCTTGCCGTGGTGTCAGCCTCAGGCACAGCACAATGGCTGCCCCGTGTTTATCCCAAACGAGCTCCAAGGAGCAGCTCCTTCCCTTCCACCCCATGTAATTCCCATCATTCCTTCTTATTTTTGCAAATCTTCATTATTAAAAAAAGAAAACCAAACCAAAAACAAACCCACCAAACCAACAAATCTCATTTTTGCTGTTTGGTTTTGGTTTGTTTGGTTTGGTTTGTTTTTTTTTGACTCTGCCTTTGTGAAGGATTTTTTTTTTTGGTTTTTTTTGGGCCAGTTTAAAAATATCCAGCGCTTCAGTGGGCAGGGATTGCAGGAGCAGCTCTCCACAATGGCCTCTAATAGAGGCTGTGAAGGATGGACAGGGTTTAGCCGTGAGCCAGAACAGATCCAGGGCTGTTTCCAGCTGTGCCAGGCAGAGCTGGGCTTGGCTCTGGRCTGGATTTGAGGTGCAGGAGCCCCCCCACCCCCAGGGCACCCCCAGGGCACTCCCAGGCTCTCACAGCCCCCGTGATGCTCTCCTGGCTCGGTCCTGCAGCTCTCAGCTATCCCATCCTCCCATCATCCTCTCAGGCTCTTCCCAGAGCTCCCTGAATTTGCTGCTTCCCTGAGTTTTTCCCCAGCATTTGGGGACATCACATTTGGGGACACCGCGCATGGGCTCTCCCAGTGGTGGCCCCAAAGCTCCACGCCCTCCCCTGATCCAGCTTTTCCTTTTTTCCACCTTTCCCCATAAATTCCCAAACCCTTGCTGAGCCCTGACCGGGCAATTTCTGGGAATGATGAGCTCAGAGTTCAGCCCCCATGACTTTTATCCAATTCTTGATACGATTTTGGATGGGCAGGAGGCAGAAATGAACATCTTGGAGGTGGAGGAGCCRCTCAGCCTTTCCTTGAGTGTGGAATCCTGGAATGGCTTGGGGTGGAAGGGACATTTGAGCCCATGCCATTCCAGGTGTAAGGGACACTTTCCACCATCCCAGGTGGCCCCAAGCCCTGTCCAGCCCGGCCTTGGACACTGCCAGGGGCAGCCACAGCTTCTCTCTGGATAAAATTCCCTCCCAACACCCCATCCGACCCCTCCGTGTGCCAATTTAGGATTCTTTGGAAGATTTGGTGCCTGGAACTTGGTCCCTGCATCCCAGTGAGGAGAAAGGCTCTGCACTGGTGGTGCCATGAGCCTCTCCTGCCCCTCAAACCCCCCCTGGGTCAAGCCCTTCCTCCTTTCTCCACCCTTTATTTATTTTATCGGAATTTCTTTGAATTTAACACAGATCCATTGGAATTTATGCAGATTCGGTTGAATCAATGCATTTTGTTGCCAACAGTGACTCTTTCCGGGGGAGAAGCTCGGTCAGCTGCGAGCGCCGCCTTTAATTTCAGGTCCCTGTAAAGCCCCGTGCTCATTGCCTTGTACATAAGGTATATATAGATATATATACATATCTCTATATGTATCTATATGGATATATACAGACCTCAATCCTGTACAGTTTCCAACCCAACTCGCTGGCCTGCTTCGTTTTCTCTCCGTGGTAGTTCTGCAGAATGAGCTGATTTTCAGTTCCCTTTTCCCTTCCTCCCCCACTTTTTTTTTTTCTTTTTATAAATATATATATAAATATAAATATATATATATATATTTTGTTGTCGTCGTCACGATTAAAAAAAAANTTTTCCCTTCCTCCCCCACTTTTTTTTTTTCTTTTTTTATAAATATATATAAAAATAAAAATATATATATATATTTTGTTGTCGTCGTCACGATTAAAAAAAAATCCTCTGGAAAAAAAAAAAAAAAAAAAAGCCGGTGAAGAAATAAAAATATAAATCACCCCCTCAAATCGCTGATTAAAAAAAAAAGGAATTCCCGAGAAAGGCACGATGGATTTTCTCCCCCCGCTGTAAATTTGTACAGGAACATTTCTAACGTTTTCTACACTTGAAGAAAGTAATTTCTAATTTCCGCTGTCTGGCTGGGTGCGAATCTCTGGGACCTGCAGACCTGGATAGCCATTTGTTCCCGTGGTTTCTCGTGCAGTGTTTGGTGAGGTGACAGTGTATGAGTTATTTATGCCAATAAAAAAACCAAAAAACAAACAACAAAACACCTTTGAAAAAAAAAACCAAAAAAAAAAACAAAAAACGTTGCCGTGCCCTGTGCTGCTCTGCGTCCTCTCCTCATCGTATCCCGGGATATTTTGTTATCCATGGTGGGGTTTGGATGAGTCCATCAGAGCTTTGGGAGCAAMTCTGCGTGGTCAGTGATGGTCAGGGGGACACAGCACGGCCAAATCCCTTTTCCCCTCTCTCCCAGCTCCCTTTGGGGATTTTAATTCCCCGCGAACATTTGGATGGGGAGCCGTGGCGGCCGAAACGCGGGAATTGGGCACATTACGAGCTGGCAGCAGATAAATTTCCTTCCTTTCCCCCAGCTCTGCTCAGCAGAGCGCCAGGGGGCTGCCCGTCCCCATTCGGAGCGCGGTGATGGAGCGCTGGGGGCTCCTGGCATCTGCCGCTCCGTTTGTTTGCTTCTCCCCCGCYGTTTTCCCGGGATGCCGCCATCCATCCATCCTCTGGAAAAGCGCCGGCCCGGGCTGGTGGCGGCACCCAGGAGAGGGAGGAGGAAACCGCGGCAAGTTCGCGTGGCTTTCCCCCCTTCTCCTTCCCTCCTCGCCACCGCCCGAGCACTTGAAAGGTAAAATAATGATGGCTCGCCATTAATAAACCATGAAGGCTCCACTCTTCTCCCGGCGAGGGCTTTTCATCTTTCAAAGCCTGCAGGAGCCGGGAACCAATTAAACCAGGCTGGTCCCGGGTGGGGAGCGGGGACGGAGCCAGCCGGGGGGATTTTCTTGGCGAGGGGCTGCTCTGATGGGTTCTCCAGCGCAGGAAATGGGGGWTTTGGGGGTAAAGAGCCACCACTKGATGCCCTCTGTGCCTCCCTCGCTGGGGTCACCGTGGTGTCACCATCTCTGGGATGGGCGATAAACGGGGCGTTGATGGTAAATCTGGAGGTCTGTCAAAGTCTGGAGGGGAACTGGTGGTCACTGGTGTGGAGCTGGGCTGTCCTGGTGTGGAACTGGGCTGTCCTGGTGACTCCAGCCCCGGGGACAGAGCTGCTGATGGCGCTGCTGAGCCCCCAGCGCGGGGAGGCTGAGCTCGCTCCCGGCTCGTGGGAAACGAGCTGCCAGCGCCAGGACGGGGAGAAATGTGCAAAATATCCCCAAAATCAGCTTTAAGAGCGGCTTTGGACCGTCAGGGATGCCTTTGGATGCGTCCCTGCGTGGATCTGAGTGCGTGTGTGTGCAGGGAGAGGCGCAGGAACGCGCACACGTGGCCGTCACCTCCTCCTTGCYGGGGATGAATCACGGGCCATGAATATTTCACAGGCTGAGGAGAAACGCGGGCAGCGACAGAGCAGCTCAACCCCCAGGGCAGCAGCTCCAGCTCCGCTGTCTCCGCTCCTGGGTGAGCCCACGGCGTCATTCCCGCTTGGATACCGGCGGTGTTGGCACAATCACCCGACACCAAACGGGGCTTGCTTTGGGGCAGTGACACTTTTGGGCTCGGTTGTGGTGCTRGAGGTAGAAGCCAGCTCTGTTCCCAACAGGTAGGGTAGCCCTAAGTATGTCCCCAAGTGTCCCCAAGCTGCTTGGGTSACCCATTCTCCCACATACAGGGAGTGTCAGAGACACGAATCTGYCTCGATTTGTTTAATTCTCCCCCCAGATTAAGCCTTTTATTGACCTGAACTTCAATCCTCAGCTCTACCGAGGTGTGGCATCAGACCTGAACGCTGGCCGGCAGCCTCTGCTCCCCGTGGGACGCAGCGCTGCCCCCGCAGGGCCGGTCCCAGGGCAGCTCYGGGCTCCGCTTTCCGCTCCGGATCAAGGAAAGGCTGGCGAGGAGCCGAGCGCGGAGCCGGGAGGGTGAGAACCAGCGCTGGCCACAGCCACCGGCGGCCCCAGCCCAGCGCCGGGGGGGCCCGGGGAGGGCAGAGCGGGGCAATCCGCAGGTGAAGGCGCAGCTCGGAGCCGGGCTGGGGCTGGCGGGGATCCCACAAAATCCCTGAGCCGGCCCGGACCATCCTGCCCGTGCCGGTCCTCCCCAGGCCGGGCTCCGCGGCGGGGCTGCGCCACAGCCCGACAATGGGACATTGTTCCGGCTCTGATTTATGTTTCCTCCCCAGGCTCGCCTGGGCTTTCTCAGGAGCCGCAAGGAGCCCTCGCACGGAGCCGGTGCTTTCGGGGGGGATTTGGGGAGGGCTGAGCCCCCCACAGCCCCCCAGCACTGCCCAGGGGGATCCTGCCCGTGTAAAGCTCCAGCTCTTCATTAAGGCTTGATTAGCTCATTAAGGGCTCTCCGACCCCAMGAGAGGGACGCGCTGGGCCAGCCCGAGCCTCGGGGGGAGCCCAAGAGAGCCCCGGACGGGCGATTGCCCCTTGCCGGGCTAATTGGCCACTTGCGCCGTGGCCACCCGGCCTTTAAGGGGATTGTCGCGCTGAGCCAGCGCAGAGCCGATCCCGCTTTGCGGAGAGACCCGGCTCGGCTGCCGGATTAATTCCAGCCCGGCCGCGTCCTCCGGGGGCTTCCATCATCTCCCGCCCACCTGCTGGGAAGGGGCTGCCCCGGGCCRAGTCGCCGCGGTCCTGCTGTCCCATTGCTCAGCAGATTTTCTTTCCTCACCTCTATTTTTACGCCRCCCTCGGGGACAGAAACCTGAGCCCCTGTGACTGCAGACACTGCGTGAGCTCCTGCCGGGCTCCCAGCGCAGATCCCTTTCCTCCCGGCAGCTCTGGGAAGGAGGAGGGATTCCCAATTCCCAGCTTTTGGCCCCAAACCCTGCACCCGCACCCTTCTCCAAAGGGCCGAGCCGAGCCCTGGGCAGCAGCAGGTAGAACAACTGGCTCAAGTGCCTACAGATAATTTATTCCTTTATTTTTGGAACTGGGGGGATTTTGGTGCTTTTCTGTGATGGAGGGGTGGGTGGGGGTCAGGACGCCCTGGGTGGCTGTGAGGTCGCTGTGGGGTGGGGAAAGGTCTGGGACACTGAGGGGAAATAATCCCACACCCAGGGGYTGAGGCTGGGCACCTGGAGAGAAGCTGTCCCAGAGGAGAATTGTCCCACCAGGGTGTGGGTGACCTTTCCCAGCACCTCGGGGTGCCAAATGTCACCGAGGGTCTCTGGAGGGTTTGAGGCAATCCCTGTGCCCCCACCTTGGGGACAGCCATGGGGTGGGGATGGGACTCCATGGCCCCACTTCCAGCTGGTGGAGAGAACATTCCAGCATCCTGGGAGGCGCCAGGCACTGCGGATGAGCCTTCAGCCTCTCCTCCCAGCCTTTTTTGGCCAGCAGGTCCTGTGGGGACAGCTCAGCCCCTCTCCCCTCCATCCCCACGGCCATGGGGCACCATCCCGAGCCGGGCTGGCAGCTGGAGCAGGGCAGAGCCTGGCAGTGCGTGATTCCATGTGGGAATCCTATCTGGGAGCACTGGGATGCCACAGGGAGGGACTGGAGAACATTTCAGCCCCTTTTTTRCAAGTTCCTCCTGCCAAATCGCCCCCGGCCGTGCTGCAGTGCTGGGCTCTCCCAGTGGGATTTGTGAAGGAAAACTCGCTCCAGGAATTCCTGGTTTTCCCGGGATATTTTTCCAGAGGTTGTTTTCCTGGCTGCTGTGGCCCTGCTGTCCCTCTGTGTCTGGTGACACTTCACCACCAGTCTCTGGTGGCCCTGGCTGCTGTCCCGAGCTTGTGGACACYGGCATTGATGTCCCTGGATTGGGTTTCGGATATTTTTGGTCCTGTAAATCCCTTGGGTGACAATGCTCAGCTCCATGGGTCCTTCCTCCACGTGGCCAAGCTCTCTTTTGGGATTTAACCTTCCTTAACTCTTATTCCCAACTTTTTGCTCCATTTGTCCCCAAATTCATCATCCTGGAGAGA
>NW_026623548.1:71104-81750 GCF_030028575.1 Malurus melanocephalus
CATGGCTGGGCAGGCACCACCTCTGGCTGTCCCCAGGTCCTGCCCCTGTCTTGGCTCGGAGCAAACCTGCCCAAGGCGCTGGGAGGAAGGATTGATGGCCTCATTATCCCTGCTCAACCCCACACCTTAAATACAACACAACCGGCCAGGGAGCTGCTCCCACACCTCCCACCGAGCACCCTGGGGCTGCTTTTCCTGGGAAACAGCACYGAGGCCATCCCTGGATGCAGTGGTGAGTGGATCTGGGCTCTGCTGGGGCTGGGGGAGATGCTCCRGGCTGGATCCACGTGCCAGGGGTTTGGGATGCTGCTGGATGGGACGCCGTGCTCTGGGGTGGGTGTTGTGGGGGGASTTTGGGGGATGAGTGGCTGGGGAGGCTGTGCTCTGCTCCGAAAGGGAGATGGGAACTGTGGATCCAAACACCGCTGGTGTCATGGGAACAAGGCTGGGAAGGCACAGGGTTTGCCTTCAAATATTTGGGAGGCTGCACAAACAGCAAATCCCTGGTAGGAGCTGCCTGCTCCTGTCTGGCTGCAGCTCCAGGATATCCATCCGTCCGTCCGTCCGTCCGTCCGTCCATCCATCCATCCATCCATCCATCCATCCATCCATCCATCCATCCATCCATCCATCCATCCCTCTGTCCATCATCCATCCGTCCATCCATCCTGTGCTGCTGTGGAGATGTCCGAGCCCCTTCTCTAAATGATAAAACCAATTATAAAAATGGAAAACTGGCCATTCTGCCAGCCACAGTATTTTTTCCAACTGCTCCCTCCTCGTTTCCATGAATCCTGGTGGGTGTGTGGGGATGGATCCAGGGAATCCAGGACTGGGAAGCCACAACCKGTATTTCAGAGCCACTGAACCTGCCCCAACACCTCCATCGGGATGTGGCTGCTGAAAAATCTTTCCCGTGGAGCGTTGTTGGTTAAATAACCCCTGGGGCAGAACAGCAGGGATGGATTCTGGCTTTGGGAAGGGAAAAAGTTGGATAAGCGGYTCCCAGATGGATAAAAGTGGAGTTTGGAGTGAGGGCACGTGGGGTTCCTGCTCTCCTGAGCTGTATCCGCGTCACCTGGGGATGGGGAGGATCGTGTGAAGTGCGGCAGGGMCCTGCTCTGGAGGTGTTGACAGCAGCGATGTGACATCAAAAACTATTTTTATTTTATTTAGTTGCGCTTCTCGCAGTTGAACCGAGGCTTTCGTGCGAGCGAGCCACGTCCGTGCTGGTGCAATAGGTGTGTCCTGCTCATTTCTCCCTGCTCAGGGCTCGCATTTGGGTTAAAACCTCATAAATTTAAATAAGAAAATTGTTTCTGGGAACCTTCAGGGRCTTTGCAGCAGGAGTTGGTGCTGAACTGAAGTGCAGCTGGTCCTGCTGGATGGGACAATTGGAGGGGACAGGGAACACGGGGTCCCTGGAGATGATTTAATCTCCAAGGACTCCTTTAATTAGTGCAGCAGCCCTCGGATGCATCCTAATTGCCCGGGGCTGGGCTTGTGGTGAGGAGCCTGGATGTGCCTTCGTGCTCTGCCTYCCTTTGGAGCTGAGAAAAATCGATGGAAAACCCTTCAAACCGCCCCGGAAAGCCCCGTTATCGCCCGATCAACCTCAAACAAAACCCCACTGCTCCGTCAAGGACGGCAGCTCCTTGCCTGCTCCTCTGGGAGCGGGTTAAAAACCACACTTTCCTTAGAGATGGATACAATTCCTTGGGTTTAGGGCAAAAAGAGCTTCGCCAGCCCCGTCTGTGGGGTGGGAGCGGCCTTTTCCCGGTTCTGCACCTTTGGGAAAAGCATTTCAGGGAGGGGGAGGGTGGTCCTGGTCCGCCGTGCCCGTGGCTCTGGGGGGCTCTGGGCTCTTCCTGCTTTTATCATGAGTTTGGAACTCAAACCCTCACCCTCGCCCTCCTTCCCAACCCCACCAGGGGAAACTCAGCCCCCCCAAACCCCCGAAAATCAGCCGAGAGCTGTGCTTAGGCAGGCGTGGAGCAGCTTCCAGCCGCGAGAGATTAAAAGTTACTGAATAACCCAGCTCCTCCGTCAGCCCCGGTGGCTCCGGGGGCTGTGGCCGGTGCCAGGTGCCCGGTGCCCRGCGGGCATTTCGGTCACACCAAAACCACGAGAAATCTGCCCCYGCCCCATCCCAACCCTGGCGAGCCGCAGGGGATGTCCTGCCCGGGCTGATGAGCAGGCTGGGTGCCGAGCATGAGCTGGGCCTGGGGACAAGGACACAGGCGGACCCGCTGAGGGGCAATGCCACCGTGGGAAAGGCGGCGGGGAGCGCGCAGCCGGCTGGGCACGGCTCACGCAGCCCTCCCGCAGCTCCAGCGCCGGCTGAGCCCTTTTCCTGCCGCTGCCCAGCACCTCCTTCCCCGGCTCCGGCCARCCCCTGCCTCTGGACGAGCCATGGCCTCGGTGTGTGCCTTTTGTTTGCTCTTCCTTTCGGGACCCGCGGCCCGGGGCGGGGGGAGCGGGGCCCCGGCCAAGCGGCAGCTGCGGCGGGGGCGAGCGGGGCGCGCTGCCCGGTGGCCTCTCCGCGGCTCCCTCCGGACACAAGTAAGGCTGGCGGCGGCGGGGACATCCCGGGGGATGGCTCGGGGTGGCCCGGAGGGTGGGGATGTATTCGGCTCCCGCGGTTTTCCGGGCGCGGTTTGTTCGGGATGGGATCTGCGGGTCGGTTCTGCCCCAGCTCCCTGCTGTTCTCTCAGCCTGGGAATCACGGGGGGTTCATTCCTAATCTCCAACCCTTCTGCCTGCTCCACTTGTTCCTGGCCTTGGACGCACCTTTGGCCTCGGCAGGGTGGGTTTGGGATGCCATCAGCACCCGGAGCAGCTCTGCAGTTCCCTCCCGGACTTTTTCGGGCTGTGACAGCCTTAAAACCCCTCCCAGGTGCACCTCGCTCCACCTGGGGCACCTTCGGCTTCTCCTCCGTGCCTCGGGCTGGCAGGGCCGCGCTCTGCTTTGGGTAAAGCGCCGCCGATTTTTGGCACGTGGGGAGATGTGGGGCGGCTGTGGGGAAGGGGAGAAGGAAAAGCATCCAGGGGGGACGGGAAGGGAGGCATCTCCTGCGGGGAGGCGTGCGCTCCTTCCTCCAGCACCGAGCTCATCCTGCAAACTGCGTCGGCACCGCAGCTGCTCCGGCTTCCTGGGAAGTCCTATTGATGCCAAAGCAATCCTGGAGAGGGAGGGGGGAATGACTAAAGTTATCCGCGGCCGTGTGCCGCTGCAGATGCGGGGTCCTTCCCCCCCTTCTCCCTGTTTTTTTGGGGAGGGGTTCCGAGCCTGTGATCAAAAGCTGGAGCTGGCGTCCATCTGCTTCTGACAACCTGAGCGCTCGCTGGCAGCTTCTGCATTCAGAGCCTTGAATTCCTCAATAATTAGAGGATTTTTTTCGGAAAAAAAAATCCCCATCTGGGCTTTTTCATGATGGGAATGAAAAGCCAAGGTGGGTGTGAGAGAGGGGCAGGTGGATTTTCAGCCTTAGCAACCCAAATCTTGAAATATTACATCAGCACCGAAGAGGTGTAATTAAGTAGGAAACAAATGAGCCCAGCTAATCTGTTTTGCTTGTTTGAGCTTAGCGGAGTGCAGAAAACAAACAGAAGCTGRATGATGAATGAGACTTCTTCTTGTTTATTTTTTTTTAAAGGGTTTTTCTTCCCCCGAGCCCCGGGGTGGGGGGGTTGGGATGTGGGTCAGGAAACGCGGCCGCTCTCCCCCGCGGCTCCGAGGTCACCCGGACGTGGCAGCCGGGGCTCGGTGCCGCCGCTCGCCCGCTCCTCTCTGGAACGGACCGCTCTGCCGAGCCGGAGCGATGGGGACGGATCCCCGCACCGCTTTCCCCGCGGCTGGGGTGGCATCAAAGCCGCGGCGGTGCGGGTGGCGGTGCGGGTGGCGGTGCGGGTGGCGGTGCGGGTGGCGGTGCGGGTGGCCGTGCGGGTGGCCTTCAGCGTGGCGCTGCCACCTCATCCCCTCCCTCTGCAGCCGCAGGAGCTTCCGCAGGTGCCCGGGGCACGAAGGCAGCGCTCGGCGCTGGCGTTTCTGCATGGAATTGATGCTGTGGGGACACCCTGGGGTGCCAAAGCTGGGGGAGGCTGCTCGGGGACCCTCCCCAGCCACCCCACAAAGGACGGGGGGACACGGCTCCGCTTTCACAGCTCTTTGAACACCCCGGAGGGCTCCRGCAGCTCCGATGTGTCCCTGCGTGTCCCCGCAGCTGCCGTGGCATCTCCTCGCTCCCTGTCCCAATTCCCCCGGCTGGGCTGGSGCTGCTTTGGGGCCGGCCGGGCTTTGGGATTGTTCCCTCCCCTCTCTCGTGCGCTGTCGGGCTCCGGCAGTGACACGAGGTGCCAGGAGCAGATGGCAGCCATCGGCCGGGCTGGCTCTCAAATCCCTGTGGCTCCCGGCGCCGTGCTGGGCAGCGGCTCCTCGTAACCCCCTCGCTCCCASGCCTCTCTGTGGGGGAAAACTGGGGGGTTTGGGGGGCTCTTCGTTGTACATTTGGTATTTAAACCCCAGCCTGCCGAGGAGTTTCTCGTTGCTGTTGATGCTRTGATGCCCCGCGCTGCCGTTTGGAAGGAATGTGGGTCTGTGGAAGGAATTTGTGGGTCTGAACAAGGACCCTGTTCCCCCATCCCCCTCCCGCCAAACCTTCCAGAAACGCATTTAAAAMCAGAGGAAATGAGCAACTTTTTTGGCCCCGGAGAGGCCACGGGCTCGGCCGGGTGGGAACAGCAGGTGGTGTCAGGGGGATGTGGAGTGTGGGGTCACCCCCGTGTGGGGAACCTGGTGCTGCGGCCCTTCCTGACACCAGACTGCCCCAAAAACGGCTCCCAAAACGGGACAGCCCCAAACGCTGCAGGGCACAGGAGATGCTCTCAAAATGGGAGACCCCAAACGCTGCCCGGCACAGGAGATGCTCTCAAAATAGGAGAGCACAAACGCTTCAGGGCACAGGAGATGCTCCCAAAATGGGAGATCCCAAACACTGAAGGGCACAGAAGATGCTCTCAAAATGGGAGACCCCAAACGCTGCAGGGCACAGGAGATGCTCCCAAAATGGGAGACCCCAAACGCTGCAGGGCACAGGAGATGCTCTCAAAATAGGAGACCCCAAACGCTGCAGGGCACAGGAGATGCTCCCAGCGTGCCCGTCCTGGGCAGCGCCCCCCAAACCCCCCGGCGTTTCCTTGGCACCCCACTCGCTTGGTCCTGACCCTTTGGAGCCCTCTCGATGGGGTCGTGCCCCACCAGGAGCCCCGCGCACACCCAGCCCTTCCCCCCTGCCCTCCCTCCCCCTCCCATCCTCTCCCGCCCCCGGAGCGCTCGGGAAATTGGGAAGCGGCCAAAATGAAACAAGTTTTCCCCTTCCCTCCTGGGTGACAATTTCAAGCCCGCGGGAGCTCTGTGGCCACCAGCCAGCTCCCGAATCCCCGCCCCGCGAGGGGAGCAGCAGCCCCTGCCTCCCGCCAGAACCAGCACAAGCGCTCGCCTTGTTGTTATTATTATTATAATTATCATCATAATATTTCTTTTAAATTCTGTTTCTCCTCGGCGGGGGGAAGGCTGGAGCGATTTATTCGCAGGGTTGCGGCGGCTGCATGGTTTCAGCCACGCTGCCTCTTCTCTCTCCGAGCAATCAGAGCAGCTCTGGAAGAGAAAATTGAGCAACTCGGTAAGCGGGCGGTGTCTTCCTCGCCGAGCGAGGCTGTTTATCCTCCTCGTTTGGGTTTCAGCTGAATAAATTTGCCAGACAACAATGATATTACCCTCGGTCTCAAAGACTTTATCAATTTGCAGTTGTCTCTGCGCTGATAGTTTTTTATTGAGCTGTCTGAGATGGTTTCCAAAGAGAGGGCTGCAATTGCAACTATTAAGTAATTTGGGAGAGCAATTAGTGTGAATCTGGAAACTCCCTGTGTCGCTCCTGAATAAATCAACCTCTCTGCGAGAGCGGTGCTGAAAGAGCCGGGGCTGATTTATGGAAAACTGGGGGGGTCAGCCAGGGAAGCAACAATGAGAGAATTCCTGGCCTGGAGAACTTTAATGCTTCGGTGATGCCGTGGTTCAGAGGCGTTGGGGTCTCCTGGGAGCTGGGGTTTCCCCCTGGGGTGTCCCCTCGGTGCATTCCCATCCCAAAAGGATTCTCCACTGCCTGGAGARGTCTCAGTTTTACTTCTGCCTTGGTTTTCCCGGGGGAGATGGGGGAGGGATGGAAGGGGTGGRGGCCACGGAGATGAGGGAGGGCAGAGGAGATCCCACCTCCCCAGGATTCTGTGGGACTGGACCCGGGATGTATCCCCCAGTTCTAAACTGGGAGAGGATTGACTGGGATGAGATACGAGGAAGTGTTTTAGGATGAGGGTGGTGAGATGTGGCTGCCCYTGGATCCCTGGCAGTGTCCCAGGCCAGGCTGGACAGGGCTCAGAGCACCCTGGGACAGTGGAAGGTGTCCCTGCCATGGCAGGGGTGGAGGAGACCTTTAAATGCCCTTTSCAACCCAAACCATTCCATGATTTTATTCCATGACACTGCAGGATGCTGTGCAAGGCCTTGCTAAAGTGAGGTCACCCAGCTCAAACTGCTCCTCGTGACCCACAGAGCCGTTCCCTCCTCTCCCAGGAGGAGATCAGCTCCTCTGGCCACGATTTACACCCCAGAAATCCCTGCTGGCAGCTCCCAGTGACCTCCACATCCATCTCCAGCGTGAGCAGCTTCCAGGGGGATTCTTTCCATCTTCCTCTTTCCACCTCTTCCTCAGCCAAGCTGAGCAGCCTGCGCTTCCCTGCATCATCCCTGCTGGGTGAGGGCTGACATTCCCCTTTTCCTTGGATTCAAGGAGCAGTTCAGGCGAGGGCAGAGCTCAGGAACCATCCCCTCCCTCCCCAAGGTCACCCAGGGAGGTGATTTCTGGCTGCTCTGTGGCGCCTCTGCCTCTCCAGCTCCTGTTTGGATGGAGATTTTTCCCTGTTGCTGCTGCTTCCCCCTCCAAATCCCTCCATAATCCACTAAGGGACCTCACATCTTCCTTTCCCTCTCTTTTTTTTTCTTTTTAAATTTTTTCCTTCTGTTCCTAAAACAATTAGCTTGGCTCGAGCCCTCTGCAATCCATCAATTAATACGAGCTGCGGCAGTAAATTAAAGGGAAACAGGAACAACTATGCTGGGATTAGGTCACTGAAACTATAAACTTTGGAACAAATCAGATTTCCTTGGGAAGGGAAATGGACAGCGCTGATATGTCAAACGCTGAGATGAGACAGGCTCGGAGCAACTTTCCAGAGTCTCCTGACTTGGCCACTGGATGCCAGAACTTCTTCCCCAGGGGAAGTTTTGGGCTGCCAGAGCCCGGGGCTGCTGCTGAAGGCGTGGATGGGCAAATAAACAAACAGGGAGAGAGGGGAAATGGGAAAAATGGGGAAAAAATCAGAAAAAAATAGGGAAGAATTGGTGGGGGGAAGCTGCGGAGGTGTTTTGGGACACCCTGTGTGCCCCACTCTGCCGTGGGTGATGCTCTGGGTTGTTGTACCCCGCTAAAAGGTGGCATTTGTCTGTTCCAGTAATCCCAGTGACATTCCTGCTCTGCCAGGGGAGGTACGGTGGGAATGGGTCCCTGCAGAAGGGCCAGAGGGAGGCAGGGCACTCACAGATCAGGGAAAAGGGGATAAAACCCCATCCCAAAGCCAAGAGGACCGGGACAATGGGATAAAACCCCATCCCAAAGCCATGGGGACAGGGAAAAGGGGATAAAACCTCATTCCAAAGCCGTGGGAGTGGGGAAAAGGGGATAAAACCCCTCCCTAAAGCTGAGGGGAGAGGGACAATGGGATAAAACTCTCCCCAAGCTAGGCTGACAGGGACAGTGGGATAAAACCGCATCCCAAAGCCATGGGGAGAGAGAAAAGGGATAAAAACCTTCCCCAAAGCCAAGAGGACGGGGACAATGGGATAAAACCCATCCCAAAGTCAGGACAACGGGGATAAAACCCTCCCCAAAGCAGAGGTGATGGGGATAACAGGGATTTCTGGGCTGAKGGAGAGGGATCCCTGTCCTGGAGCTCCGGCGGGGCTCGGGCTGCCCTTCCCTGCCCATCCTCGCTGCTGGACAGGGCTCACCTGTCCTCCTGCTCCACAGAGATCCACCGGCAGCTCTGGAGCCGGGATTTGCACCCTCCTGGCAGATCCCTGTGTTCTCCTGGGCACCTCATCCCTTTTGGCCTTGAGCGGAACTTTCCCCGCTCCCTCCCTCCCCTCTTCCCACATTTCACCCAGGTTTTRATGGGGCCAAGCCCGTGGATCCCCGCTGCCTTCAGGGGGAGGTTCCTGTCCCCTTTGAGCCCAAATTCCCCCGCCGCTGCCCCCAGCCCTTAACCCCTGCCCACACCGCTCCCTCCGCCGCCGTTCCGGGGCCGCCGCATCCCCGCAGCTCCCCAGAAATTCTTGTTAACGATGGAAAAGCTCTGCCGGAGCAGCGTGGGAGCTGCAGGGCTCATCCTTGAGGAAAACAACCCTAAACCCCCCCTCCCCGGGCCTTTTATTTCCTCCTAATGATGTGTCTCARCCGTGCCCGGCTCCTTCCCAGCGTCTGGAGGTGGAAGCTCCCGGTGGGGCTGCGGGGGCTGCACGGGGCCTGGCTGGGGTGGCAAAATCAGGGAAAACTGGGGAATAAATTCATGTTTTAGCAGAAGTTTTGATAGGGAAGAAATGCCAGGGAGAAATGGAGTGATGCTGCCTGGGTGGGGTGGGGTCCCCAGGAATTACCCCGTAATTGTAGGTGATTCCCTACAATCTGCAATCCCGTTTGTTTGGGGTGGAACGGAAGGTGGAGCGGGGTGGGAACACCGAGCCGGGCTCTGGAATGGCTGCGGGGAGRGGAATTTGATGGGACCCGGGAGCTGAGAAAGCCCAGAGCAGCTCCAGCTGAGGGATGAGCCCTCCGGCATAAATTCGGATTTAATCCCACCCAAATGGGATTGACACCCTGCTCCATCCCAGGGTTACCCACCCCAAAAGTATGGCCAGCCCCGAATGAGCTGTATTTTATTTTTTTATTGCTATTGATTATTATTATTTATTATCACTAGTAGGTCACACTCTATATTTTATTGATTATTTTTATTTATTATTATCACTAATATGTCACACAGTATTTTATTGATTATTTTGATTTATTGTTGTCACTAATAAGTGACACTCTATATTTGATTATTATTATTTATTGTTGTCACTAATAGGTGACACTCTATATTTGATTATTATTATTTATTGTCACTAATAGGTGACACTCTATATTTGATTATTATTATTTATTATTGTCACTAATAGGTGACACTATCTTTTATTGATTATTATTATTTGTTATTATCACTAATAGGTCACACACTATTTTATTGATTATATTGATTATCATTATTACTAATAGGACATACTCCATATTATATTGATTATTTTTATTTATTATTGTCACTAATAGGTCACACTCTATATATCATTGATTATTTTTATTATTGTCACTAATAGGTCACACACTGTATTTTATTGATTATTTTTATTTATTATTATCACTAATAGGTCACATACTTATTTTATTGATTATATTTATTATTATCACTAATAGGTCACACTCCGTATTTTATTGATTATATTTATTTATTATTGTCACTAATAGATCCCATTTTCCTGGTTCTGAATGGGGTCAGGGATGGGAGGAGCCAGCCCCACAAAATTCACCTTTTTCTCCTTCACCTTCTCCTCTGGATTGTATTTCCCACCCTTTTAGCAAGAGCTGGGGAATCCCAGGAATCAAAAAAAAAAAAAAATCCCAGGAATTGTGTTGGTGTTTCCAACCAAAAACCACGGGGCTGATGTCAGGAGAAGCCCCAGGCGGATCCAGCAGCAGGAAGGGAATGTCAGATCCGAATTCAGCGGGGCTTGTGTTACCCGGGGTGTTTCCAACATCAATATTCCCAATTCCCACCTCTGGGGGAGCAAAGCCGAGTGGGATTTGCATCGGGAGAAGCCGGGATAACCCTGGGATAACTCTGGGATAACTTTGGGATAAACTGGACAAAGCTCTGCTGGCAGCACCCACCAACAAATCCTCCACTTTCGCCTCCCTTCAGTCTTCCCTTCCTTGCACCCGCCTGAATTTCCCGTGGCTGTTTGGGGATTTTCTGGGCTTTTTTTGGGTTTTTTTTTGGGCAGGGAGGTGCCTGCAGGGAGCGCGGGAGGTTCAGACACCGGCTAATCCTGTTAGGAAGGCAGTGGTTATTGCAGGGCTTCCAGTGGGACCCGCTAAACGAGCCGTAATTCCGTAATGAGATTTCCTCTTCCCGGCCAGACTAAATGTTCTCAACCACTGGGAATAAGAGGTCGGGGAGAAGGAAAAATAGAGAGAGAGCGAGGAAAAGAGCAGGGGGAGCCTGTCTGAGGCTCCTCTTGGTTATTATGGGGAACGTTGGAAGAGTTCTGGTTCGTTCCTGTGCCCCCAAAAGCAGCTCGGGGACAGAGGCTGCAGGGTGTTGAGAGGACCCTGAGAGCARGAAAAACCCACCTGAGGTTGTGTTATTGCTCCAAAATCTGGAGAAGGAGGGAGGGACTTCTTTGGGAAGCTTTAGGATGCTGGAGAGGGAAGGGGGAG
>NW_026623548.1:81906-104651 GCF_030028575.1 Malurus melanocephalus
CGGGATCCCCCTGGATTCAGCTCTCCCACCCTCCCAGCACCCAATCCCGGTCTCTGCTGTTCCCATCACKTTGCAGGTGTTCCCAAAACCTCCCAGATTTGTCTCTTTTCACCCCGGGATGCGAAGCCTCAGAGTGAGGTTGGGAACCCAAGGAGCAGGGGCAGATCCAGGATTTTGCAGCAGCTCCTTTCCTGCTGGATCCTGATCATGTTCAGGATTTGTTTTTTTCCTTCCTGGGCTTTTTTCGGAGCCTCACACTCGGAATTGTTTGTGTCTCGGTGGCCAACAGGAGCTTTTGGGTTGCCAGGGCTCCTCTGGCTGTGGCTGCTCCACTGCGGGGAGAGTTTTCYATCTTTCCCCTGCTCCAGGAATTCCTGCTGGTCCCGTGAAAACCTCGGGCTCTGCCTCTCATCCAGCAGGCAAGTGAGAAAAAAGAAAACACTCAGAAATTTTTATTTTTCCTTTGAAATTTGGCCCTTGGGGGTGCTGCAAACCTGGTGGCTGACCCTGATCCCTCCTGTGCCTTAATTTCTCCTTTTTTTAAATGGGAAYTGGGGAGGAATTGGTTGTTTTCCAGCCTTTCACGGGACAGTGATTCCTCAGTCCGAGGTGGCCTGGTAATTTGTGAGGTTGTTTTTTCCTGTTTATTGCGTTTTCAGCCTCCAATCCCTCCCTGGGGTTGCATGGATGGGCACTTCCCGCTCCCAATTCCCAGCCTTTTTCCAGCCCATCAGCTGCTCCTGCTGCAAAACACCCTCAGATGGGGAGGGGGAAGTAGAATGGCTAAAAATAAGATGAAATTAAATAAAATTTGAAAATAAATAAATAAAATTAAAATTTTATTGTCTTTTTTTAAAAAGAGAAATAATAAAATATAAAATATAAAATATAAAATATAAAATATAAAATATAAAGAGCTAAAATAAAATATAAAATTTAATTTAAAATAAAATATAGAATAAAATATAAAAGATAATAAAAGATAATAGAATAAAGTAAAATAAAATAAAATAAAATAAAATAAAATAAAATAAAATAAAATAAAATAAAATAAAATAAAAGTAAGAAATAAAATAAGAAAATTAAATAATTTTTATAAACAAGAGTGGTTTGGATGCCAGCTCTCCTGGTATCCTGAGCATTTCTCTACCCTCCTACTCCTGATTATCCCATTCTGATCCAGAAAAAATTTGTGGGGTTGGCTCTGTCCAGCCTGTGGGGCCCCMTCCTCCTTCCCCCCAGGATCCAGCCTGGCATGAGCCGTTCCCAAGAGCTGTGGGSTGTCAAGGTGCAAGGAAAGGCTGGAAATCAGAGCAGGTGGGGCCCCTGCAGGGTTTTTTCCTGGCATGGAGAGACAGGATATCCCAGGATTTCACCTTTCCTGCTGCAAACTGGACAGGGTCCAATGGGATTAGGGTGATCTGTGCAAACTGGACGGGATCCAGTTTGGGTTTGAGGGATTAGAGAGATCTGTGTGTGCCCAGTGTGGAATTGTGGAATGGTGTGGGGTGGGAGAGACCTTAAATCTCGTCCCATTCCACCATCCCAGGGTGCTCCAATTCCCATCCAGCCTGGCCTTGCACACATCCAGGGATCAGGAATCCTCTCCCTGCCCAGGATTTATCCATGGCTGGAGGAAAACATCTTTTAACCACCCCAAAAGCAGCTGGTGTGGGATTTCTGGGCAGCAACACCACCCTTGGTGGAGCTGCCATCACCCAGAGGGGGAAATCCTYCAGATTTTAAACACAGGGATAACTTCTCATCTCCAACAGCACCAAAATCCTGGAAGCTTTGGGGGATTGGATTAATTTTTGGGGATATTTTGGTATCTCTTTCCTAAGGGAGCAGCATGCATCTAGTTGGGCTTTATCCCTCTGCCTCATTGGGAGAAATCCAGATAAATTTAATGGGAGGCTTCAAAACCAGGATGGGATTGGGAGCAGTGGGAAAAGGGTGGGATASCAACAGGGAGCTGGGATTTGGGCTGAAATCCACCTGTGGGATCCCACAAGGGGATGGTTTTCACCCCAAAAAGGCAAAGTCTCCATCGACATTCTCAGAACTGATCCCAACCCTACACAGGGATGGGGTTCCCAGTGCTGGAGGGGCTCTCAGAGGTTCCTTCTTATGACTGGGACCAGTTCTGTGCCCAGGAGGCTGAACATGAGGCAGGATTGGGCTGGGGGGACCCTCCCCCAGGTGGATCATTGAGCTGTGTCAGCCAAAAAGCCCTGTACTGATTTTTATTTTATTTTGTTTCATTTCATTTTTATTTTTATTTATATTTTATTTTATTTCTGTTTTTGTTTTTGTTTTATTTTAATTTTAATTTTATTTTACTTTATTTAATTTAAAAATATATATTTATTTCTAAATTTTATTTTATTTTATACTTTTAATTTTTTTTTTTCAATAAAAAGCTGTGAATTTGAGGCCTGCCAAATCCAAAGCTGCTGCTGGGCCTTGGTGCTGAGCTCTCCTGGCTGGGCTGGTGTTTGTTGGCTCCCAGCAAAGCACTTTGGGGAAGGTTTTCCTTCCTCTTAGCTTGGAAGGAGCTGTTAAAAACCTTCAAATTCCAGCAGTTTCAATATCCTATTAAAGGAATAAATCCAAATTCCTGGCAGACCRTCTGCAAACTTCTCCTCAGGTGGTGGGAAGGCTGAGTGGAGGTTTATTGTTGGGTTTGGGGAAAAAAGAGGGAAAATCCCACAGCTCTGTCTCTTGAGTTCTTGTTTGTCTCTGTTTTTTTGGGGGAGCTGTGTTGGGAGAGATCCACGGAATGAGCCAAATGGGGCGGATTTAGAAGTGAACATCACTCGAGGGTTTGTTTGGTTTTTTTTTTTAATTCTAATTTTGCTGGGCTGAGAGTATTTGGGGGCTTGGATTCGCCTTCCACATCCTCACCTCTTCTTGCTCGGTGTGGCTCCATCCGGTCTGGGTGGAGCTGGGATATGGAATCATGGAATTCCATGGGAAAGGATCTCAAATCTCATCTCATTCCCGTGGGCAGGGACACCTYCCACTGTCCCAGGSTGCTCCCAGCCCCAATGTCCAGCCTGGCCTTGGACACTGCCAGGGATCCAGGGGCAGCCACAGCTTCYCTGGGAATTCCATCCCAGCCCCTCCCCACCCCCCAAGGAAMAATTCCTTCCCAAAATCCCATCCAACCCTGCCCCAGGAGGGKCTCACAGCTCTCTCCTGCTCGTGGGGTGCCCAAATTCCCGGGTTTATCCAAGCGGGCCCGGGGAGGGAGCAGGGAATTGGAGCCCCCACCCCTCGGGGCGGCACCGGGGGGCTCTGCTGGTGYGCGCTGGGTTATTTTTGTCGCATTATTTTTGCCTGCTCGCTCCTCTTTAGAAATGAAGGACTCGCCAGCAGCTGCTCCTCTGCTTTTGGGTTTGCTTTGTGTCGCTTTTCGCAGTGAATGCCGCGCAGATTTGCCTTATCAGCCTCGTCAGGCGGCTCCAGCCCTCGCCGCCCCTCCCCGGCCCTATTTACCCGCGGCCCCGGCTGACGCAGGGCCCTTTCCTGCGTTTGTCACCACCCACCCCAAGGTCCTCCGGCGATAACTTTTCACTGCACATTAAGGATTTGGGGCTTTTCAACGGAGTCTTTAACCTACAGCCCTCAGAAATGTGTCACTTCATCGGGAAAATAAAACCCCCAAACGTTTAAATCTCTAAATTTGCYGTTTCAGTTTGACACAAAGGTGATTTTGGGGGTTTGTCATGACGCCAGGAATTGCTCTAAAGGTTCAAAGGTGCCGTTTGGGGGCCCGATCCCKCTGGAGAGGAGCGGGCTGGGAATAGGGACTGAGATGGCACCGAATCGGGGAAGCGGCTGGTTTGAGCTGGCTTTAATGATCTCGATTCTGCTGATTCCAGTGGAGTCGTGGAGCTGCGCTGCCGCTGCGAAGCATCTGCCCCCGAACTTCCAGCTGCTGGGGATGGCTCAGCTCAGACACTTGTGCTTCACAACGGGGTTTGCATCTGAATACCCCAGGAGTCACTCCAGCCCCTTTTCAGGGCTGCCAAGAGAGGTTTTAAAGCAGGGGTTTTAAAAAATCTGAATTACGCCCCGGATTTATGAGAAGTCCTTGAACTTTGGGGCGTTTGTCAGCGCTCCAACGTGTCCTTAAAATGATAATGAGAGCAATTTGGGWTTTGATGGGAAGGTGGCAGGGCTCGGGGGCTGGAGGAAATGTGACTTTTGAAGGCAGTGGGTTCATATTTTGAAGCAGAATTAAAGAAGRAATACCAGGGAAGACAGGCAGGTATTTCTGTGCCCTCTAACAGTGATGAAACGTGAATTCATCCCCCTGGAATTTCTTGTTTGTGTGCTCCCRTAATCTCATTTCTTTGGTGTCTGTATGAAGCTGGAGATAGTCGAACGCCAGGAGCCAAATTCTCTCGGACTAATATCTTTTTATTAGATTTGCTGGGTGCGTGCGTGCCCACGTGTGAGAGAGAGAGATCGCCCTTCAKCACCCACCTCGTGCCCTCGGAGAGGAAATGAGTTCCCGGGGAATCTTCCTGGAGGCCTTTGCCAACCCCGGCACCCAGGGCGGGGAGTTTTGGGACAGAAATGCGGGTTTTGGTGGGGGTTACAGGTGTCCCGTTGCATATCGGGGTTTGTTCTGGGAGATTTCCCCTCGTCACGGCTCTGCCTGGTCGTTGGGGGMTGTGATGGCTTCTGGAAGGAGGGGGCAAAGAGTTTTCCCCTAAAATGTCATCGGGATGGAGGAGGTGGGAGCTGACACGGGCATGGCCATGAACTCCCTGGTTTTAAGGGTTTGATCAAACCCCAATTTCGCTCCAAATCCGGCTTTGATGAACCCCAACCTTTGCCCCGCGCAGAGGGGGCGATGCCAAAGAACCCCCCGAGCTTTGTGAAAGAGGGATAGTGACGGGACCAGCGGGACCAGCTGCCCCCACCAAACCCTTCCCGGGCCCGTCAGAGCTCCCGGGACTTCCCAGGCTGCGCTGGGGGCTCGGGAAAAGGGAACAGCGAAGGCTCACTGCCACCTCTAGGCAGAGCCCCGCATCGGCGCTCGCTCTAAACTGGAGCACAGACAGACAATCCTGGGATTTGTCCCAAATCGCCGCAGTGGCAGTGCCAGACCCCGCTATCAGCTGGTGCGCGTGTGTGTGTGCGCGCCGTGTGCGCGGTTCCACGGCTCCCAAAGCTTTGGTATAAATACCCTCAGCCTTTCCTTTCGKCCGCGGGGCTTTAATCCCCCGGCCGCGTTTCCAGCCGCATGGAAATAGCAGCCCAGTAACTCCCGAGCCGCGGCTGCCGGGGAGATTGTGTGTGGCTGTGTCTGTGTGTGTGTGATCCGTGCCGAGGCCACGCATTCCTAAGGATCTTAGGGAGAGCCGAGCATCCTGAGCGCCACATTCCCGGCGGATCCCAGCGGGCCGGCAGCCCCGGCTGAGGGATCCGGCTCCAGCTCCTTGGCACGCTCCCCAGAGAGAGGTGGGTGAGGGAGAAGGGCGGCAGGAGAGGGGTGGGRAGGAAACTTGGGCGTTAAGTGCTGGCTTTATCTTTGGTTTCTATCCCTAACCTCTGGCAGCATATGGCCAGGAGCGAGCGGCGCTGAGCCGCTTCCAGAGGAGAGGCAGAGCCGGCAGCAGCGCTCTGAGGGGCAGGGAGGAGGCTCTGCCCTCTCTCGAGCAGTTTTGGGGGATCCTTTGCCAGGCAGCCACGCTTGAATTTGCTCCCAGCCGTGGGGAAAGGGAGAGCAACTTCCAGGGACGGGGCTGGCTCGGCAGGGCTGGGAATGGGGGTGTTTCTGCAGGGAGGGAGGCAGGATGGCAGGGACACTCTCCCCGGGGAGCAATCGTGTCCCCGGAGGCAGTTTCTGGAGGAAGGGAGGTGCAGCCCTYGGCTGTGTGGGGAAGGGGCTCCCTGGTGCGGATGTGCCGGGGAGGGTCTCGCTCCACCTCCTCCGTTGCCAGCCCCACATCGGCCTCCTCAGCTGTTGATGGAGCTCCGAGCCTCYCCTTCCCGGCTGACTCACGGCTTCCAGCTGGAGGGAAAGGCTACCTGGGGCTCCTCCCTGGCGCAGGGGGAGCGCGGGGCGCGCACAGGCCACCGGCTCCCTTCCCGCACGGACGCTTTGCTCCGGGCTCACCCGGATTTCCGGGCGGCAGCAAAGCTCCGGATGATCCCAAAAYGAGCCTTGTCCCGCTCAGTTTTCCTTGGGGAAGGAGGTGCGGCCGTGCCCYGTGAGGATGTGGCCCACGGATGAGCAGAGCTGTGTTCCCTGGGATTTTGGGGTGGTGGAGAGGGCTGGGATCCTGCCGAGGGTGGCGGCTGCGGGAGTTGCACTCCCGAAGCCGTGTCCCGGTGTGTCACAGGGAGCTCTGCTGCCCTGAATCTGGGCTTTGCCTCCTCCGATGGCTGTGCCTCGCTGGCAGGAGGGTGGCAGAGCAGGAGGTGCTGGTGCTGGAGCCYGTGCCTGCGCTGGGGTGGCTTTGGCAGGGCAGAGTCCCCTCAAACAGGTGACATCAGCCCTGCATCTTCCTGCGCCCTTACCCAAAGAAAACCTCTCCAGCTTCCCTGACCATCGCCAGCCCTCAGAGCCCTGCAGCTCCAAGGCTCCAGGCTGTGAACCCTGGAAGGAGCAGGGTTTGGACCTTTCCCAGCCGGAGCTGCCCTGCCCGTTCCCAGCCTGGGTCAGCAAGTCTTTTGTCACCAGARTGTGCCCACTGCTCCCTCCCCGCACGGGGCAGCGTTCCCCGGCMGGTGGATCAAAGCAGATGTCCTTGGGCTGCTCGCTCCTAGAGGAGTCCCCCCGGCTCTGAGCAGGCAGAATCGTGTTTTCATTAGCCCCAGACGGTGCTACAGCCTGATCTCTGCGAGGAGCGGGGGAACGGGGGAGGCAGCCCCGCTYCTGCTGCCGCATTTGCCCGTCCTCTCGCCCTCCCCACCTCTGCACAGCTCCCGGTGTGCCGGGCACCAACGGGGCTGCTCCGTTCCCCCTTCCCTGCGGGAAGTTCTGTAATTGAATCGCCTGCTGCGCCGTGCGCTGTTCGCCTGCCCCCGGCGAGGCGCTGGGGCCGGGCGGCACCCACGGGCCGGGCACTTTCACCAGGCTCAGGACCTGTCCCTGCTCCGGCGGGAGCCGCCTCCCGGGCTCGGGAGGAGGCTGGGGACAGGTGAAGCTCGCCCTGCTGCCCGCTCGGTTTATATAATATTATATATCTATAATTGTGTGTTTGTTGTTGCCATGGGAATGAGCACAATCGCAGAGGCTGGAGACTGATGTCAAGCCTGGGTCTGCTCTGGGCCGCGATGGGGGCAAACAAAGAGTCAGGAGGGGAACCGGGCTGAGGAGACCCTTTGTTCCGTGCCCTGTGTGCAGCCCGGGGGCAGCTGCGGCAGCCGGGGCACGGCTTTGTCCCAGCGCCGCCTGGATCCGRGCTGGGAGCGCTGGAAGATCCCGAAGGAACGCGGCTGTCTGCCCTGGGCACCGAGCAGGCACGGGGGGCTCGCTGCTGGCAGGGAAAAGGGGGATTTTCTGCAGCACAACCCGCTCGGGAGCAGGAATGAGGGGGGCTGCAGCAGGGCTGGGCAGGGACTTGGGGATCGTTCGGCCCCTCCGCTGCCCCCCGGGGCAGGCAGAGCCCCCCGCCCGCCCGGGGCAGGCTGAGTCAGGCCCGCGGGGGGTGAAGCGGAGCTTCCGAGCAACAAGTGGGGGCCGGGGGGAGTCTGTGAGCTCTTTAATTGGTGGGGGAGTTGGGGGGAGGTGGGCGATGCTCCCCGGCAAGGGGAGGGAGGGGGGAGAAAAGGCGCGCTGGAAATGAGGTTATATAAAAGATGTATGATTTGGAGAGCACAGTGTCTCCTAATGAGGGCTGCACCGGCTCGCTCCACACCCATAAAAACCCTGGTTGGACGTCAAAGCGGATTCGTTTCGGTGATGCTGGGATAAAGGGGCGCAGCGAGGACTGGCTCCCCCCCAGCCAGCCCAGCCGAGCCCAGCGCCGCGCCGGGCTCCGTCCSTGCCGAGCCGCCGCCAGGGATGCGGGGCCGGCCGCGGGGCCGGGGCCGGGCACGGCTCCTCTCCGCCGCACGGTAGGTGCTCCCCAGCCCCGCACCGGGCGCCGCTTCTCCGGGAAACTTCGCCGGGGCTGCGGGACCGTGCGCCCCGTCGGAAGCGCCGCCGCCGCCTCGGGGCACCGCGGCCACGCCGCTCCGCTGTGCCTTTGGCCGGGGGAAGGGGAGGCGACGGCGGGACCCCAACCCTGCCCGTGCGGGGCTCTGCGGAGCGGGGGACACGCGTGGGACCTGCCCGGAGAAAGCGGCTTTGCTGCTCTGGGTGACCGTGCCGRGACGCGGCTCCCGCTCGCCCCCACCCCCGCTTGGGTGTCCCCCCGTCCCTCCGCACCCCGCAAAGTTCCTCCGCCGCCCCCGAGCCYGGCTCGGAGCCCGTGCTCCCCGGGCTGGGGGGCTGAGCCGTCTGCGGGGACCGGCGTCTCCCTCCCCCGCATCTCGGAGCGGCGAGTTGGGATGGGGCGAGGGGGCTGCACCGAGGGAGGGCACGCCGTGTGCCCGGGCCGGGGGAGGGCAGGAAGGGGCAGGTGGACCGAGTGCGGGGGTGGCAGGCGGGCAGCGAGCCCGGGACAGCCGGCACTGTGCCCGGGGAGGGCAGGGAACGGGGCCGGATGCGATCGGTCCGGAGAGGGCAGGGAGCGGGACCGCGCTTCGGGGAGAAGCGGGGCTAACAGGGGCGTTCATGGGGAGGGCACGGGGGCAGTTTTCCCGGGATATCCGCCTGCCGGGGCCKGGGGCAGTTCTCCCTGAGGATGCCGTTTCCCGGGAGAAGGCAGCTCCCGGGGCGGGAGGCACTGTCTCGGCATTATCCCGGCGTTGTCCCGGCGGGATGAGCCGATCCCCGCGCYTCGCCAGAGCTGTCCCGGGTGCTGAACTCCGCTGCCCCGAACGCCGGCGCTCCCGAGCCTGCGGACCCGGCACGGGAAGGTTTGGGATTGCAGGAGACGCCGCCAACCCCTGTGCTGGGGTGGGGGGATGACCCCCGTCGGGTCCTGCCCTCGCTGTTTGCCCTCGGGGCTGGGATGTCCCAGCTGTCCCCAGGGTGTCCMCACCGTCCCCAGGGCACTGGAGTGGAAGCGAGACCCCCGCTCAACCCGGGGTGGGAAGGAGACTCCCCGGTGCGGCTCCAGCCCTCGGGGTGTCCTGGTGATGGCCGGCTGCCGTCCTTTAGGGACAGCGGGGGATCAGCTCGGGTTTTACCCCTTCCCTCTGCCCACCTGCGCACCGAGGASCTCGCCGGTGCCCCTGGACGAGCTGGGAATGTGGGAGGGAGCTGTTGCCGCAGGGATCCGAGGAGATGAACCCTGCTTGCCCTGCTGTTGCCTCGGCTGGGTTTGCAGCCCAAAGCTTTTGGCTCTTACCGGCCAAGCAGAGGGCACAAAGAGCTCTTTGTGCCGGCACAGCTGGAACATCTGGCGCCGGGGCGGGTGTGTGCTGCCCCAGCCGGCTCCGGGTCCCTGCCTCAGTGAGCACCCACAGCCCAGGTGCAGACATTTTCTTCCAACGCTTCCAAGTTATGACTGTCGGGAGGAAATTCTGGCAGGCGACTTGACAACGATCCGCCGAGCCCCCGAGGAGCTGAGCCGCCTCTCACCGAGATGGAGGGGAAGTGTCTCCTTCCTTCCTTCCTTCCTTCCCGGAGGAGTCGGGGCTGTCTGGCACGGGAAAAGTGGGAGATTGCAGGGGGAAGCTCCAGCAGTCGGGGGCTCCGCTGCTTTCGGTGCCAGCTCCTCTTCCTCACCCACATTCCCGAGTGCCAGAGGCTCTGGCAGATGGGAATCTACAGCGACGATCACCCAGGAGCTGCGGGGAGGCTTTGGGAGCAGGGGGGAAATGGCTCTCCTGGGAATTTCTACCCTCACGTTTTGTCAGTTGCGATTTTCCCTTCAAGGTCTCGGGTGGGGAAGCCTTACAGAATTTAGGTTTGCATCAGCGATTTCCTCCTCCCTCTCTTTTCTCCCTTTCCCAGAATATTTCCTTAAAGACGCCAAAAACTCAGGCACAGACTCCGCAGTTTTAAAACGTGCAAATGTTTGCAAACAGGCTGCGGGCGCGGAGTCTCTTCCCACGCAGCCGTGGGTTTGCAGGGGGATATTTCCCGGCTCCCCACYTGCTCTGGGAGCAGCATCCCACCCTCTCTGGAGCCCGGGAGGGACAATTCCTGGTACCCTCTGCCAGCATGACGAYCGTGAGTGAGAGGCCATCTTAGGCAGAGGAGTTTGGGCTGAATCCTCCTCGGAATCCTCACTTGGAATTAACGTTTTGTGGCTGCTCGTGGGGAGGGCTTGGTCCTCCTTCACCCTCAGGGCCATTCTGGCCCTGTCAGATTTTTTTTTCTCCCCCCCACTGCTTTCTTTGTGTATTTTGTCTTTTCCATTTCAGTGGTGTGTCTGTACAAAGGCTCAGGAAATCTGCCAGATTCCCTAAATCAGGGCCTGAAAACAACTATTTTTAGTAACTGATAAGTCACATGAGCTCGGCTCGCATAGATTAGCATTTACCTTTCCCGAGTAACGAGGATATTGTCTGATACTTGTTGATCCCATCAATTTCTCCCCAAAGAAACCCAACCCCACTAACGAGGGGCCGGCTCGGAGAGGCGGCTCTGAGCCGAGCTCGGATGCCTTTGTTCTACTCCCACTGCTCCGATCGTATCTGTGCGTTAAATCAAATCTATAGATGCAATCTGATCCCTCCAAAAATAAACGGGTTGTGTCCTGAAGAGGCCTGGGAGCCACTGCCTGGCTGAGGCCGGATAAATCACGCTCTGATTCTARATTCCAAATGAGCTCTGATGGGCTGTGTGTGATAAGGAACCCCGGGTTGTCACCCTCGGTGGCAGCTGGGCGGGATCTGGCTCGGCGTGGGGCCGTGGGAAGCCCAGATGTCACCAGGGTGGTGGCTTCCTCTCCACGTGGAGTGTGGAAAGCTGGAGCTTTGTGCGTGCCCCTACAAAAACGGGGGTAATGGTGCCAAGGAAACGCTTCTCCTCTCCGTGACAATCCCGAAAACGCTTAACAATGAGATCTCGCAATGCCCTTCTAGGGGAGGCTTGCCTTAATCCCATTTTCCAGAGTTTCAGGCTTATGTTTCCAGACGTGCTGGAAACGTGCGGCTCCTCCTCGCGTTCAAAGGCAGGGGAGCTCAGTGTTTTCCCAGCAGGGATTATCCTGCGGCCCCAAAAGCCAGGAAAATGGAGCATCGCTGCTCCATCTGGGGTGAGGGCTCCCGAGCGGGCCCTGGGGTGACAGCCTGCCCCAAATCCCAGGGGTTTGGGAAAACAAAACCCTCTCCTCTGGAAAAGGGAAAAACTGGTTTAGGGTAGGGGCTGCTGCAGCCAGAGGAGCTATCCCATGGGGAACGGGAAAATCCCCAAGAATTGATGGGGCCCATTTCCATTCCTCTCCCATACACATTTCTGGGGTTTTTACCACATCCATGGGATGCTGGAGGGGTGAGGATGATGGTTGGTGCTGCCTCCAAGGAACAATCTCTCTCCCACCTTTAACAAAATCCCGGAGGCAGAAAATTCCACATCATCTCCCCACCTGAATCCCACTGGGATCAGAGCCCTTGTAGGACAAGGAATGAGTCCCAGGAGGCTCCTGGAAAACTTTGCCACTGTTGTTGGTACTATGGCAACAAGTGCTAGGGCAGAGYGTGGACAGAAACTCGGGGGAACAAATTCTCCTCGATTTTTTTCCCTGACACCGTCCCCGAGGATGCCGATGCAAACAGGGCGACAGCTCTGCTTTGGCTCTGTGTGCCGGGTTCATCCGTGGGAATTGAGGGATCCTGCACCTCCCCGAGCTCAAGAGGGATTGTGACACCCCTCAGCAAATCCCAGAGTTGTTCCAGGGGCAGAATTTCTCCGGGATCTGGCTGAGGGTTGGGGGCATGTACCATGAGGAGCCCGATCTTTTCCCGAGGGTTTTGAGCAGGGGTATGAGTCACTCCTTGCAAAACCGGTGGCAATGAGATTTACTGGAAAATTTAACGCYGTGCAAGAAGGATTTTGGGGTGTCAGCAGCCAAGGAGGGGGTGAAAAGAACCAGGAGTTTATTCCTGGACAGGCTCGGAGCCGGGAGCTCCATCCCTGACTTTATTGATGCCGGCTGGCAGCTCCGGAGCTATTACAGCTCCAGCCAACCTGCTGTGATTTGTAAATTTTCTCTCCCTCTTTTTTTCCATCCTAAACGGAGCCCCAATTCCCCTCTCGTGCTGCGATTGGATTGCCAGACCATCCATCAAGTGGCATTTTCTCATTTATTTCCTCCGTGCCTGTTTTGTCTTCCAGGACAAAGTGGCGGTGTGTTAACACCGCTCCGATTTGTCACGCCGGAGTCACCGGTGTAATTCCAAGCCTCTCGGAAAATTGATGGTGCCGGAATTGAGGTTTTACAGATGGGCCAAGCCCTAATAAGAACATCAGTTTGAGACGGGGCGAGCGGCAGAATTGACGCTTTTATCTAAATTCTGCCGGAGCTGCGCACCGCGGGTGCCGGGAAAATTTTGTAGGGAGCAGCAAAAGAGGGATGGCAGGCGTGGGGCTGAAATCTGCTCAGCCCCAAACTCCAAATTGCGACAAAACCCTGGTTCTGGCAGCTAAAAAAAAGGGAATTTTGTCAACACAGTTGTCTTGGCAACATTAAAATGTGTTTCATGCGGTCTGCTTGGGTGGGGCCGTGGGGAGAGGGGTGAGGGGCTCCCGTGAATTGCAGGAAAGTTTTGGGGTGGCTCTGCCTCCTCCGACGCTCCATGGTGAGGAATGCTCAGGGTGCTGGCCCAAATGGGGTGGGATGGGATGGGATAAAAGATTATTCAAGTTGGAAGGGATCGACAGTGAGCATTTCAACTGCCTAGGAGACATTCCAGGGGCTGCTTATGCTGACAGGATTGGGCTTTTCTTGGCTGTTTTATTCCCTGGAGAGGGRATGGACACCAAAGCATCCCAGGAGCTGGATAAACGTGCAGGTCCTGGGGTTTTGGGGCAGATTTATCCCAACGTGAGTGAACAGCAGGGATTTGTTTTCCAGGGACCAACCCCTGGTGAGAGGCAGAGGAACCCTCTCGGGCACTGGCCATGGATTTATTTCCATCAGAAGCCAGGARTTGTTTGATTCACAGCTCCTCCAASAGGAACAGGAATGTTCTGGGTCTCCAGGGCACAGCCCTTGGTGCTCCATCCCTTTGGCAGCATCCTTCCCCAGCCTGACTTTGTGCAAGAATTTCCAGCTGGAAAATKCTCAAACTCGACCACTTTAAGATCGTTTTCCAACCTAAATGATGCCAGGATTTCATTCTATGAAAATCCTTATCCAACTATTCCCAAAAAGGGCAGAGGGCTGAGGTCTCCTCACTGTGACCCAATGTCCAGCTCAGGTCACCAGGCGCTGTCACCAGGGCATGGTACAGATGCCAAAGTGCCTTGTTCTGTCACTCCCGGGTGTCAGTCAGGTTTATTGGGGACAGACACAATGTCACAGCCCAGGTGGGACAATGATTCCCAACCAGACACCATGAAAACGGGAAGGGAGAAGCAGAACCATGGTTTGGCTTTGAAGGGAAAGTGTCTCGCCCTTCCTGGATGGATTCTGGTGGGAGGTGGGTAATGAGAGAAAGGTGGAGGGACATTTTCAGGAAATTCCAGGGATTGAAAGGCCACAGACAGGGAATGGAGTGTGGAGCTGCTGGCACAGGCGAGCCGGGAATCGCTGGAATGCTCCGTTTTCAGAGGCACAGGTTTACAGGAACCGTGCCTATGCCGCATCCCAGCGCTCCTCATCCCATCCTCTGACGCTCCGTGGGTCGTAAAAATTAAATGGGCATAAATCCATCAGCGCCGGGGCTCTTCCTCGAGCGCTATAAATCCCACGAAAACTAATTAAAGAGGACAATGGTGCCCATTTAGAGCTGGCACGCGGATCCAGGAGCCATTATCGCCGGGAAAACAGGGCTCCAAATGGATCCGCGGGACTGAGGGCAGCCGGGATGGCCGTGGTGAGGAGCCGCTGTTGGGCACGGCCCAGCCCGGCGGAGCGAGGAGATTGAGTTAAAACTCTCAGGATTGATTTCTCCTCCGCTTTGCCTTGGAAATCGAATCATCCTGTTAACATTTGTGCCGAGGTTTGTTCTTGGAATGTTACCTGGCAGATCCTCATGGCGTTGGTTCATCGAGCCAATGCCTTCATCACTGCTCTGTGCCTCTGCCCTGGAAACCTCTTCCCTGAAGGGAGGGATGTTCCCAGGGATTGGGGTCAGGATTGGGGTTTAGGCTTTTTTTGGGTGCTGCTCTTCCATGGTTTGAGTTGGGTTTGTGCTTTGGAAGAGGAAGGGAAACTGAGGCAGGGGGTGGGATGGCACCATCCGTGGAGGTTTATTCCAGCAGGGGGCTGAGCCTGGCTTTGCCCATGGATTTGCCATCTCCTGTCTGTCCTTTGGAGTGGGAAAATTGTCCCCACCCTGATGAAACTCCATCCACCTCTCGCTGTTTTRAGGAGTTAGACTTGACCCCTGCAGTAGCTTTAAATGAAGGACCTGGYAAAGGTCCTGTGGTTTTGGGGCCCATAAATCAGAGCCCTGATGGGGCTGGGAGGGAGAACTGGGAACCTGTGGACTCACAGAGCTCAGCACAGCTCAGCCACCMACAGGGTGGAACCGTTTGGGTTCCACCTGAAACTACTCCCCTCTGGAATCTGATCTGGGACAGGTCGGGAGCTGGGATGGGAGATCCCCGACCCTCACCAGGGAAATCTTCCGAGCGCTCCCAGGCATTTCCCGCATCCCTGAACCTCTCCTTCTCCCTCCTCTCTCCAGCCTGAGTTTGTGCAAAGCTTTCCAGCTGGAAAATGGTCAAACTCGATGACTTTTAGATTATTTCCTACGCAAATGATACCATGATTCCGTGAAAATCCTTATCCAACTATTCCCTAAAGGGGCAGAGGGCTGAGGCGCTTAGGGGCTGGTTCCCCTCACTCTCCTTGCCTGTCCCTTTGCCTTCTGGATCTTTTCTGACTTTTCTGGCTCTGAGGAGCAGCAGAAAAAAGAAAAGAAAAAAAAAACAACAGAAAAAGCTCTGGATGGTGTTAAGATATCATTTAAAATCTACTTTTTTTCTTCTCATCCCTTTTGTAAGGAGTGCTGAGTTGGGTTTTGGGGATGGGRAACAATGAGCCCCTAGAAACGCTGGCGTTCCCTGGGATTGCAGCCTGGGGATGAGCACACACAGCAAATTACACGCTTTTCCGTGGAAATAGCTGGAAATTATCCTGGCGGGAGAAGAGCGAGGGACTGAACTCCGGGGGTTCCTCAGCTCTTTCCTGCGAGCTCAGCAAGTCTCGCTGTAAGGTCGAGCGGGGCTGAAGGACATCCAGGCTCCCCTGCAGCTGTGCAGCATCTGGAGCGGCTGGGAGCGCCTGGCAGTGACAGGGAGCCGTGCCAGGCTGTCCCCACGCTGGCTTTGACCCCCGAGACGGGCACAGACCTCGCCCGGGGCGAGGCGTTCTCGGGCGCCGCGCTGCCGATGGCGAATCCCGAGCAAACCCTTTTGGGAAGCTGGCATTCCGTGCTCCCGTGGCACTTGGGAGGCTTCCAAAGCCACCTCTGTGCCCACGGCGTCAGCTGAGGCGGCGGGAAGGAGTTTTGTGTGACTCAGTGGCGGGCCTGGACGTCAGGGTGACGGTCACCTTGGTGGGGTCAGGAAAATCAGAACCTGGCAGGGAGAAGGAAGCTGCTCCTGGSATTCCCGAGGAGCCTGGGAAAGAGGGGAAACCCGGCCGGGGTCCCACCGTGTCCAGCGCTGTGAAGGCGGGGTCGGGATGGGAAAGGAAGGAACGAAAGGGACAGAACCTGTCTRGTAGAAGCAAATTCCCGCTTCTCTCCATCCTCCCCAAAACCGGGACCTTCCCAATCCCGCTCTGCTGCCCCGAGCCCTGTGAGCCCATCCCGGGTCGTTTGCAGGGATTAACCTGGCAATTGGGGCGTTAATTAACCCTCGAGGCCGTGATTTAGTGGCATCTAACCCTTTGGATGCTGGAGAAAGGGTTGAACCCATGGGTTTGGGTTATCGATCTCTAATGGTTTTATCCCCAGTTCGCCGGTCCAAAGCCAACTGGGCTCAGCAGCATTCCTCACACGAGGATTAAAGTGCCCGAGTGGGGCTGGGGACACTGTCCCGCTCCTCAGATCCCTGTTTGTCCCATCTGGGAGCTGGAGAGAGCTTCAGGCAGAGGGGAGGGGGCTGAAGGTGCAAATCTTCCCCTGGAATATGGGGAGAGAGAAGATAATTTTCCTTGTTTTAACAGTGCCTGCAGCACATCAAGTGCCCTCTGTTCCCTGCCCGAAACTCGCGTTTAAAAAAGAAGAGAAGTCTCTGGCTCGATGCAAAATGTCAGGGCACAGTCGTGGGCAGAAGCGTTCTCCAGAGCATCTGAGAAAGGCGAGGGGAGCTCGGGGAGGGCTGGGGAGCAGAAGGTACGGAAGCCAAGCGCGGCCGTGTAGGAGCGAGGGTCCCATCAGGAGTCGATGGGATGTGACTGCCGAGCCCTGCGAGGGCTCTTCCCGGCCATGCCCGGCTGCGCTGAGGGCGGGATGAGCTCCCKGCGGGTTCTCCCGGCGCTGCTTTCCCTGCGCTGAAGCAGTTGGTKTGGGAACAGTTCGCAGCCGGATGGCAGGGCTGGGCTCGGGGGAGTGCGAGCGCTGCCTCCTTCTCCCCGTGCCAGGCTGGAAACATGGGGGGAGGAGGAGCCGAGCGGTGATCCCTGCAGCCAGCCAGCCTTAAGGCAGTTTTCTTTGGAASTGTTTTCCTAACTCGGGAAAAGGGAGCTGAGCGGCCTCTTCCGCTCCCTCGTTGTGCTCGTGGCTGCTGCTCCTCCTCCCGCAGCCACCTCGGAGTGACAGCACCCACGGAACGGCTTTCCTCCCGGGCAGGGATGCGCGTCCCCTGTCTGATYCTCACCCATCAGGTGCTCGGATGCTCCGGAAAACCCGTGGGGACGAGAAATCACCAGCGAGCAGAAATCACCGGCGAGCCCGGCGCGGCTCTACCTGTTGGTGGGCAGAGCAGGGCGGGGTGGGCAGAGCAGGGAGTGTCCGAGCCAGGCTGCCCAGCAGTGCCCGTGCCCAGCRGCGCCTCGCCAGGGCTGCCCCGCTCCCCCCGCGCCCCCGCCGAGCAGATGGTGCCGATTTTCGCAGGGAGGGGTGGAGGAAACAAAGCCCGGAGCGCTGCGAGGCTGCAGCCCGGCTCCCCAGCSCAGCCCGGGCGGTGACATCTGTGGGGACGCGGTGCCCGTGGCGTGCCGAGCCCCGTGCTCAGCAGCCACTGCCTCCTGCCCTGCCTCACTTTTCTCCCTCCTTTGTTGTTTTTTCCCCTCCGTTCCAGATAAAGAAGCCCGTTCACGGTCGGCGGGGATGCCGGTGAAGCCAGCGGGCCGCCTCCCCCGCTCTGCCCGGCGCAGGACCAGCCCCTGACTGGAAGTTGGAATGTTTCCCACTCCACGCCATGCCCAGCCCTGCCCGCCCTGCCCCTAGCCTGTCTTCCCAGGGGTGACATTCCCCGTTTTCTCCCGTTCGGAGCGCAGTGCCACCGAGCATGCCGCAGAAAGCCCCCCTGCAGCCGAAGCCCAGGGGAGTTTTCCAGTGAGTCCGGCTCCTGMAAAGCCAGAGTTGCGCCTTCCCACCCCGGCCTTGGGAAGTGCCTCCGGCAGCGAATTTCCCCGCGCCCGGCGGGTGTCGAGGTCCCGGAGTGCAGGAACGAGGAGGGGGCTGCCATGGAAGAGAATGTGTTCAGCGTGCAGCAGATCCAGCCCAACGTCATCTCGGTGAGGCTCTTCAAGCGCAAGGTGGGCGGCCTCGGCTTTCTGGTGAAGGAGCGCGTCAGCAAACCRCCCGTCATCATCTCCGACCTGATCCGGGGCGGGGCTGCCGAGCAGAGTGGCCTCATCCAGGCCGGGGACATCATTTTAGCCGTCAATGGCAGGCCCCTGGTGGACACSAGCTATGAGGCGGCGCTGGAGATCCTGAGAAGCATCGCCTCCGAGACCTACGTGGTTCTCATCCTGCGGGGCCCCGAGGGCTTCACCACTCACCTGGAGACCACCTTTGCCGGCGACGGGACRCCCAAAACCGTCCGTGTCACCAGACCCCTGTGCCCGGCGCCCAAGGCGGTTGACTTGTCCAACCCGAGCRTTCCCGGCAAGGAGCAGCCGCTGCCGGCAGCCATGGGCTCCCTGTGGACCAGGGAAATCGGGAAGGAGGTGGAGCCGCTGGTCCACGTTAACGGCGTCGTTGCCGGAGGCAAAGGGCCGGACGGCGGGAAGGGCAAGGACGGGGCTTGCGGTCACTCCTGCCTCAACGGCGGCGTGGAGGACAATGAGCTGCTCAAAGAAATCGAGCCCGTCCTGCACCTCCTGAAGGGCGGCAGTAAGGACGGCGATGGAGATGCGCCCTCCAAGGTAGAGACACGGGATATAGAAGTCCAGGTGGACTGGTAGGTCCCTAAATACATTTTTTTACTTTGGGCGAAACGTGCCGGTTTTGGCTCCCCGAGGTGTTGGCCAGTGCCTCTCCACAGCTGGCTGCTGTCCGGCACAGCGGGGTGGGGTGGAGAGGAAGGGATGCCAGAAAGGGGGAGGTGGTTGATGAGGAGAAGGGAAAAGTGATGACAAATTGAGAGAAGACTGTGGGAGAAATATGTGAGTGTGGGAAATCAGGGAGAGCGGGAATCATGTCTGACGGAAAGCGGAGCTGTGCGATGCAGCGGATCACGGGCTGGGCTAAATTTTTGCTCTGTGTTCTCAATCCCATTTGCTTCAAGTTGAGGCAAAGCCCCGTGACTCAGTTTCCCCACCTGCCAAGTAAGATCCGTGGTGTTCCTGTCCTTGTGGACCTGCTTTAGAGCTGTCCGGTGGAAATCCGCTCGGATGAACGGCGGGATGGGAGGCAGGAATGTCGGACCGGCAGGGCACGGTGCTTCCCAGCAGAAAGGATTTTCCAAACCTTTGGGACAGGGGACGGGAGCCCCAGTCCAGCTGCATTTGGAGCCAAGACAGTGCCAGGGCAGCGGGACCAGCCTGGTGGGAAGGGGGAAATGTTTTCCTTTGAGAGCTCAGAGCGGCTGATCCTTGTGGAAATGCCAGGATGGATCTGCCTCTGCTCCTTCTGGAGCCAGATCACTTTTTCAGGACTTGTGAGTGGGTAGCAGGGGTGGGGACGTGGACAGCTCTTGTCCCATGTTCTCTGGAAGAGGGGGAAGTGGGACAGCTCCTGATTTTCCTCGGCGTTTCCCGTAGCCAGGGGAGCTCCCCAGGGCCCTTCCTGCTTTACAAAGCTGTTTGTAGCTTTTTCTTTCTGCTCCCTGTGCTCCTGACCATTTATTAACACTGATGGGCTGCCTTTTCCTGTTGCTTTTCCCCAAGTCCCCAAACGCATTTTAGCRGTGTCAAGCGCTGCAGCAGGTCGAGGCTGCCCTCGCTTATTGACTGGCTGGAAAAGCCCCGAGGGTTTGCTGGAGCTGGAGATCTGTGGCTCAGCCACGGAAAAAAATCTGTAATTTCGAGTCCTCTGTAATTTCAAGTTCTCTYGCTKCAGACACTTCTTAGGAAAAGGGAARAAGGAAAATTTTGTGTTCGYTTTTCTTTATCAGAAACGAGAGGGGAGAAGAGACCCAGCGGGGTCCCCACAGTGGGATCCCAGCCAAGGCTGAGCTCCCGCTTGCTCCCATCCCAATCCCACCCCCAGCCCCCCGTGTTTCCCACCTTCCTTGTTTCATTTTCAGTTGTTTTCATGTGGTTCCTGCTCTCCYGAATTATTCCTGCTCCCCGTGGAGRACGYGGTGCCTCAAAGCCCGTTCGGGTGCTCGCACTGAGTCAGAGGGAAAATAAAAATATCTGCTCAGCTCGGTGCCGGCGTCTGGGTGTGCATCCTGCCAGCCCCTCCCTGCCAGAGCTACTCTGCAGGTCTGGTACACTCGGGAATTGTTGGGATTTGGAAAATTTGGAAATCTGCTGTGTAGAGGGAGGTGATTTAACACCCCCAGTGCAGCACGCTCTCCAAAAACCTGTCTGGGCTTTGCATCCTTTGAGCCAACCCATCCTGGGAGAGCCTGGTTTGAGAATTGAGACATCAAAATTGTTGTGGTTGGATACAAAAATGTGCAGGGGGCTTTGAAATCCCTTCAGGGACCTGGGGGTCACATCCCAGTGAAGCCCCCAGAGGATGCAGTCCAAATATTTGAATTGCAGAAGGAGCAGCCTCACCCTCCAAACCCCGCTCCACGTCCCAGCGGCTGCAGAGTCTCTGAGGAAATTCTGCTCCAGCCATGGGGAGGAGTGAAAAATGTGGTTTTACTTCAATGATTCTCTTCTATTCAGAGATTAAACAGAAATTGTTTGATTTCATTTAACTGAAGCACCTTGAAGCAGCAAAGCCGGTACTTCACCAGAATCTCAGTCTTATTTTTAGCCGTGCCCTAACAAAATAATAAATCTCAATAACCCGGGGATGAAAATCCACTTTTTGGTCACAATCTCCTGGCTGATGAAAAGCTGCAGCCTGGCTTTTGTGGAAGGTGTGAGGGAGAAGACCCAGGCTGGAGCAGGGATGTGGGAAAGGAGATTTACTGCAGAGAAAAACAGTCATGAGCTGCCGTGCGGGGCAGAGGGCATTTCTGTGGGATTGGGCTGAGCATGATTCATCTCCTCACGCAGAGCCAGGGCATCCTGAAGGTCTCCCACACTCCCCGATTTCTTGGATGGCAGGAGAAGTGCAGAAAGGTCAGGGAATGATGAGGAGTGGATAACTGTGGAGAGCGCTGGGCCATGCCAAGGAAATGCCAAAAAATCCCAGCAAGTTTTGTCAGATGGATGCAGCTCCCGAGCTGTCGGCTGTGACTCCTCCAGGCAGGAATGAGGCAGGAACTGAGCTCTGCCCACACCCAGGAGGGCACARAACCTCGCTCAAGGTTGAGTCGGGCACCTCCAGCCTGGACCAGCTGATTTKGATCCAGCTGGAGACGGTGGGGTTGGGATGAATCCCGCTTTGTCCAGTCTTTGCCGGGCGCTGACCTTCCCAGCCTGCCGGAGCTGATCCAGCTCCCGGAGCTGGGACAGTGCTCCCGGGGCAGATGGGGATGGCACAGGGCTGAGCTKGTTCACAGGGAGACTAAAACTTACTCGAGACAGACTGGCAAAAACAATTCAAGCTCCACCTGATGGTTTGGGATTCCAGCTCATCCCTCCRGTGTCACTGCCAAGGAAAACGGGAAGGGAGCCTGCAAAGGGGGATGGAGAGGGACTGGGGACAAGGGATGGAGGGACAGGACACAGGGAATGGATTCAAACTGCCAGAGTGCAGGGTTAAATGGGATATTGGGAAGGAATYSTTCCCTGRGAGAATGGGGAGGGGCTGGGATGGAATTCCCAGAGAAGCTGTGGCTGCCCCTGGATCCCTGGCAGTGYCCAAGGCCAGGCTGGACATTGGGGCTTGGAGCAGCCTGGGACAGTGGRARGTGTCCCTGCCATGGCAGGGGTGGCACTGGATGAGCTTTAAGGTCCCTYCCAGCCCATCCCRTGATGGATTTCACGATCCCAAGTTTGCTTTGGGGACACAGTCAGTTCATGTCCATTCCCTGCRTTCCCCAAGGGAATTCTCCTCGCTGTCCTTTTCTCCCACCGCGTGTCCAGGGAATGGCCGTGGCTGTGGCTGCTCCTTGGCTCAGGCCATCAGCGGTCAGCAAACGGGCACAGAAGTGGGGCTCAAGGTATGATGAGAGCTGGCATTTCTGCCACGAGCCTCACCCTGGGCTAGGAAGCAAAAATAGAGTTTGATTCACTCCCTGCCAGCCAGCCCAGGTCTGTTTTTCCCTCRGAGCTCTGGGGAGATTGTCAGGTCTCATCTCCCCTCCTTCTTTCTCCTGCTCCCCACCGGCTTGCCAGAGTTTATTTTCCTTCCCAGGTCTGTTCCACAACATGAGCAGCATGATGGAAACGTGGCAGTTTCAGTCCAAGCAGCAACCCCGGGAGGGAGGAGTGTGCTGAGGGCAGCAATTCAGTTCAGGAAAGGTTTTAAGGTTTCAGGCTCCATCTTGCCTYGGAGCAAACCCCATAATTTTGCAGTTCTTGAAGAGAAAAATCTCCTCCTCCCACCTTCCTCAGGGCTGCCAAAACCTCTTTGTGTTGCTCAAAACATTTYGTTTGCATTTCTGATCTGTCTTCATTCTTCTGCTCTTGGACATGAAACCCCAAAAYCTCAGAAAGGGGAAAATTCTCTGGAATGACCACGTTTGTGCCATTCTGGAAATGGATGCAGGGGGCTCTGGCAGGGAATAACCTTCCCCTTCTCCCTCAGCTTCATCCTCATCTTTCTGACTCCATCAGTCTGATCCAGACAGGCATTTTGTGCCTGAAAGTCACATACTCCTCCCAAATATATCCCATATTCCACCTAAATTTATCCCATATTCCACCCAAACATATCCCCTATTCCACCCAAATTGATCCTGTATTCCGCCCAAATACACCCCATATTCCACCCAGATATATCGCCTATTTCAACCAAATTGATCCCATATTCCACCCATATGTACCCCTTATTCCATCCAAACATATCCCATATTCAACCCAAATTTATCCCATATTTCACCCAAATACATCCCATATTCCACTCAGATATATCCCATATTCCACCCA
>NW_026623548.1:106560-109168 GCF_030028575.1 Malurus melanocephalus
CTCTGTCTGGAATCCCGCAGGTGCTGCTTGGGAAGGCTCAGTGCTGGTTGGATTTTCAGCGGTGCTGATGGGACTTTGGGATTTCTTGGATCCGTTCCCAGGTTTTTGTCCTTCAGTGCCCCCTCAAAGGCGTTTTCCATCCTCACATTTCCCAGCTTGCTGGGCTCATTGGTCCCTGATCCCGGTGCCAGGCACATCCCAGCMTTTCCTGACTTTCTGAGGCCGCAGGATCTTCTCCAGATCATTCCACAGGTTCCTCCTGAGGTTTTTTTCCTCCTCCCCCAGCTCCGTCCCACATCCCCTCTCCCATTTTTCCTTGCTTGCATCACTYCACAATTCCCACCCCATCCCTGCCTCCTCTCTGGGGAGTGCATTCCACCTTTTGGGATCATCCCTTCTTCCAGATTCCCAATTCCTTCCTGAGCTCTGCCCCATCCTCTGTGCCTTGAAAATCCCTTCTCCCACCCCTTCCCTCTGCTGTTTCCAGACCCTACTCAATCCTCTGGGTGAGAATCCTGCAGTTTTCCAACRCTGCAGACCAGGAGCTTCCCCAGGAAAGGAAGCAAGGAAATATTGATTTCTGAGGATTCCGTGCCTTCTGGAATATGGTTTTCCATGGGGCAAAAGAAAGGTGAGGCAGGAGCTGTTTGTCTTGGGATCCATGTGGGTTCTGGGATCTGGATCCTGAGCGCTGGGAGGAGGAGCACTGCAGGATTCCTGAGAAAAAATCAGGGAATTAGGGATGGAGAAGGAATTTCTCTCCCGAGGTTTGAGCTTCCCCCGCAGCCCTGAGCTCAGGTTTTTCAGGAGAAGGGTCTGGAAGGAAGGAGCCCATCCATGGGCACAGCACAGGGTGGTGTTATCGGTGTCACCGGAGCTGTCACCGCACTGCCATCCTCATCATCCACCCAAACCGGGCTGGCAGCAGCCAGAGCCACCTCTGCCCCCTTCCCAGGAAATCAGAGAGATCCTTCTGCCGAGGGAATTCAAAGCAGCCGAGTGACAAACTTTCCTTTCCCTCTTTCTTTTCTTTTTTATTATTTTTTTTTTATTTTTTTTTCTTCCCACATCAATTTCTTTTTGGAGAAGCTTTGGAGGAAATTTCTCAAAGGGCTGTCTCAGCAACTTCCCTTCTGCTTCATCACTCGGAGCACTGCAACATCATCAAATTAGTCAAAAGAAAACAGTGGTGCCTCTCATTGCTCCCACAGCCAGATGCTCTTCCCGAGGGAAGGCAGCGTCCCAGGCTCTGCTGCCGCCGGTGGGGGAGGGCAGGGCTCCTCCTGCCTTTGGGAAGTATCAAATTTGGCTTTCAGAACAGAAAAAAAAMCCCTCAAACAGGGTCTTGGACCTGTCTGGATTGGAGAGATATGGATAAGAATATTTAATGGATCTGGGAGTGGTCAGAGAGGGGTCTGGATCTGAGTTTTGGGAGAGATCAGCCACTCCAAGGACACGTTTTCAGTGTTGCTTCTGCCTCCTCAAAAACATTGAAGTGGGGTTTTAAAAAATCTCGTGGAGTGGTTTGGGTTGGAAGGGACCTTAAAGCCCATCCCATTGCACCCCCTGCCTTCCACTGTCCCGGGCTGTTCCGTGTCCCATCCAACCTGGCCGGGATTTCTCCAAAGGAGAGGAGCCAGCTCCTCTCTCCCCCTAAATCTCCCACAACAAATCCCTGGGAATGCCCAGCCTGGCTCCCTCGAGCCCTCCCCATTCCCCCTGGAATGGCCCTTTGGATTCTCCTCTCGATCAAATCCCTTTGGGGTCATTATCCAGGGGCTGAGTGGGGACACAGTGTGGTGGCTGTGCCCTCAGCCCCCTGGAATTGTGACATCCTTGTGGGACGTGCCCAGGTCACCCTGTGCCTCTGGGGGCCGGAGGAGCCACGTCAGGAGAGGAAAATAATTTATCCCAAAAACGCTGTTCCTGTCCCTGCTCGCAAACAAGGCCCCCACGGGCAAGGGGCAGGAAATGTTTGTAAAATGAAGCAATTGATGGGTTTTTATTTTTACTCCCCCATCTGTGCTGGGGCCGGGGTGAGGCTCTGGCTGCTCTCAATGGGCTTTTCTCTCCAAAAAGGACAGAGCCGGGTCCTTCCGGGCAGCCCCATCCGGGGGATCTGCCCTGCCCCTGCTCCGAGCCGGGCACRGCACCAGGAATTCCCTGCAGGTCACTCTGTGGCTCTGTCACGGCCACAGCACAGCTTTTTCCAGCTTTTCCAGCGGGGTCAGCCCCTCTCTGCTGCACTCACAGAGCCGTGAATCCATCAGGAATAACGGCACCGATCCTGCTCCTGCCGCACCTGCAGACACGCAATGGGGTGTGGAGAACACAGGGAATTCCCACCTGGATGTCACCGTCCCTCGGGATCCTGGTGATTTATGATTTCTGATTTCTCAAGGCCAGGCCAAATCCCCAAATTAACACCCAGTTTAATTCAGCAGCTGGGATTTCTCCAGGTGCCGGTGTTTGCAGCTTTGCTGCTGCACAAGCGATGGGATCCCATATTTCAGCACCTCCAGCTGCTGCTGGGAACGGGTGGATCCCTCTCCACACTTCCCTCTGCCCTCACAGACCCCACTGTGGGAGCAGCAGGTCGTGCCAGGAA
>NW_026623548.1:110113-111134 GCF_030028575.1 Malurus melanocephalus
TTTTACCCCTCCCCACCCTCCAGGTGACCACGGAACAGCTTTCCCGGCCATACAAATCCCAGGAAAACGGCCCCAGGGCCCTGTGCCGCCTCACTGTCACCACAGTGGCCACTTCCCAATGTCTGGAAGGTGGCCAGAGCCCAGGGGGATATTTTGGCAGCTGAGCATGGCTCTGTAAAGCAGAAAAATAGCAGAAAACTGAAAGCACGGGGAGATTCTAAACAATTCTTTAAAGGAAGTGTTTTCCTTAAGCTAAAGGGGTTTGAGGACTGTGAAACTGAATTTATTTGTGTTTATTTGTCCTCCTGCAATGGCACCCAGGGCCTGATACTGGTGGGATTTGTGCCCTGGCTGTGAAATGCCYTGCTCTGGTCACTCTGGTCGGTGCCCAGACCCTGCCAGTGTTAACGAGAATCCTCATTCGGTTTCGGTGGCACCTGCGAGGCTTTTGAGAGCTTCCAGAGGGCATTTCCTCGGTGGCCTGTGCCCATCCTGGCCCGTGCCCCTGCAGGGAGCCCCTCCCTTCTGTGGCCTCTCCGGTGCTGGTGGCACAGGTGCCACCTCCCACCCTGTCTGAATGTCACATCTCCAAACCCCGCTTGTTTTCCTCCTTGGCGAGGGCTCACGGGGCAGAGGTTTGGCATTAAGAGCCTCTCCCACACACCAAAATGTGCTTCGTGCAGTGAGTTACACCTGGTTACACCTAGGTTATGCCTGGGTTCACCTGAATTACACCTGGGTTCACCTGAGTTACACCTGGGTTCACCTGAGTTACACCTGAGTTACACCTGGGTTACACCTGCGTCACACCCGGGTTACACCTGAGTTACACCTGAGTTACACCTGGGTTACACCTGAGTCACACCCAGGTTACACCTGGGTTCACCTGAGTTACACCTGAGTTACCGATCTTTCCATTCCCCTGCCTGAGATCGCTCCCTCGCAGCCTGCACAGGACAGGGAGAGGAGAGGGAGCTCCTGGGAGCCTCCTGTTGGTTCCGGGCTTTTCATTCTCCTCTTC
>NW_026623548.1:113129-115002 GCF_030028575.1 Malurus melanocephalus
CTCCAGCAGCTCCAGGTCCCTCCTGTGCTGGTCCCAGGGTTGGATGCATTTCTCCAGGAATTCCTGCATGCAATGACGTCCCCCTGCACTTGTGYAGCCTCACAGTGTCAGAGACCCCTGGGGGACACACGGGACCCTCTGAGCCGGCGCTGGTGCCCACACAGGGCACTGGGATAGTCCTGACCACACCACAATTCCTGCAGGGTTTTATCCAGTCTGGCTGGGTGCTGARGTGCAGACAGGATCTGTTCCCACCYTCCCCTCCCCTCAGGCCCGTGGCCAGGTGTCCCAGCTGGGTGTCACCGCACATGGGTGACAGCAYCCCCGAGCTGCAGCAGCCACTGCAGGGATGTCCCTGGGGCAGCCCCCGTTCCCAGCTCATGGATAATTTGCTGTGGCAGGAATGCCGAGCCCGGGGACGGTCAGAGCTGCTCTCTCTCTGCCCCAGACCCCATCTCCTGCCTCCTTCTCCAAGCCCCGTGCGTGCCCGTGTCTCTTACTATAAGCACTTTAGAACCTTCTGTGTGCAGAGCTTAATTTCTCTCCATGTTGGGGCTGCCAAAACCGCCAGTCTTAAGCTGCTATTAAACTCTTTATTTTTTTTTTTTATTTTTTTTCCCCGCTGGATGCACAGCTTTCTTTTTATCCTTCTTATCCCTGAATCCTCACGCCTGCTTTTCTGGAAGCAGTGTGGGATTTTTTTTTTTTTTTTCCTCCCCAGCCGTTCCCCGGGGCTGTGTGCAGTCAAGGCAGCTGAACTTCTTTCAAGCAGCAGTAAATACTATTAACACAGGGAAAAGTCAAGCCAAGTGGGAACTTTCCTTGCCTTTTTAAAGCAGGATCGGGCGGATTCACTTGGCCAGGTGGTGAATGCTCACTGAGGCTCGTAATAAGGTGCTGAAAGCCCCGCTGGGCATCGATCCTCATCCCTCTCCGGTTTTTTTTAACAAAACCGCGCCGCGTTTTTTGCCTGTTTCTCAGGAGCCCCATCCCCCCGGCCCTAAACCTGAAGACACCGCGGCTGCTCCGGGCGCTGTTGGAGCCCCCAGGGACTGATTTGTGAGCAGCTCCAGGGCAAGCGGGAGCTCGGTGCCCGCGCAKCTCTCGGGGGAAGGCGCTGGCAGCCGCTTGCGCGGGTGATTTGCAGCTGCAGAAAGGCAAAGGACACGCTCGCAGCTGAGCGGAGCTGATGCCGTCTGGAAGGAAATGTCAGCATGGAAATAAATCCACCCAGCAGCCGGCTGCTGCTGGCACAGCCGAGCGGTTCCATGGCGGGGTGGGGACGTGCGGAGCCCCGAGCGGGACCGGTGCGCGCTCATTCCGCCCCCGCGCAGCCCCCGGTGCGCTCCCGAGTGTTCGCTGCCGCGGGTGTCACTCGGTTTGTCCCGCTCCTGAGTCACCGATGTGGCAGCTGCCTGATTAAAACATGAGAGCATTGGCACAGCCGCGCTGGCGGAGCGAGGGGATGTTTGGATTCAGTTTGGGCGGGCGGGGAAGGAGCACAGACACAAAGTCACACACAGAATCCCTCGAAATCACACTCAAAAATCACGAAACCATGAAAAAAGTCACACGCAAAATCCCACAGAAAATCACACTCAAAATCACACAAAATCACTCAAAATTGCATACAACCATACACAAAATTGCACACAAAATCACATAAAATCACACAAAATATCACACATAAAATCACTCAAAATCACACTCAAAATCATACAAAATCATGCACAAACCCACACACAAAATCGTGCTCAAAATCATGCTCAAAATCACACACAGTCACACATAAAACCACACAGAAAATCACACAAAAATCACACAAAATCACTCAAAATTACACAAAACCACACACAAAATTGCACACAAAATC
>NW_026623548.1:116049-120368 GCF_030028575.1 Malurus melanocephalus
TCCCAGGCCCTTTTGAGTTCTCGCTCCCCGCGGCTTCTCCGGGTTGTGGTTGTCAGACCTGGCACCTCTGCTCCAGCCTGGCTGCCATCCCAGAATTTCAGCACCCATGGCCTTTTCCCAGCAAGAACAGATTAACGGRTCCCATTAATCCCTGGAAGTGGCCAAGAAATGTCACTCGGTGCCAGCTCGGTGCTCCATCCAAGGTTGGAAACAATGATCTTGGAGAGCTTTCCCAACCTTAATGATTATGGGATTCCACGGTTCCAGCTTGCCCAGTTCCTGCAGGGAAAATGGGAAAAGGAGCAGCTTTGACGGGGTTTGAGGCAAGACATCCATGGGCAGATGTTCAGCAGCCAGCATCCCCCAATTTGTGTGATTTTGTCTGGTTTTGTGCATAATTTTGAGTGATTTTGTGTGTGGTTTTGTCTGATTTTATGTGGGGTTTTGTGTGTGATTTTTGGTGTGATTTTGAGTGATATTGAGCAATTTTGAGTGATTTTGTTGTAGTTTTGTGTGTGGTTTTGTGTGTGATTTTGTGTGGGATTTTGAATTATTTTGTGCGTGACTTTGTGATTTTGAGTGATATTGTGTGATTTTGTGTGTAGTTTTGTGGCTGATTTTGTGGGTGGTTTTATGTGAGTTTGTGTGATTTTGTGGATGATTTTGTGTGAGATATTGAGTGATTTTGTGTGTGAATTTGTGTGTGATTTTGTGGGTAGTTTTGTGTGTGATTTTTTGGGTGGTTTTGAGTGATTTTTGGTGTGATTTTGAGTGATTTTGTGTGTGGTTTTGTCTGATTTTATGTGAGATTTTGAGTGTGATTTTTTGTGTGATTTTGAGTGATATTGAGTAATTTTGAATGATTTTGTGGGTGATTTTGTGTGTGGTTTTGTGTGTGATTTTGTGTGTGATTTTGAGTGATTTTGTGCGTGATTTTGTGCATGATTTTGTGGATGATTTTGAGTGTAATTTTGTGGGGGATTTTGTGTGTGATTTTGTCTGATTTTTTTGGGTGATTTTGTGTGTGATTTTGTGTGTAATTTAGAGTGTGATTTTGAGTGATATTGTGTGATTTTGTCTGTAATTTTGTGGGTGATTTTGTGCTTTTGTGTGAGTTTGTGTGATTTTGTGTGATTTTGTGCATGATTTTGTGTGTGATTTTGTTCATGATTTTGAGTGATATTGTATGTGATTTTGTGTGTGGTTTTGAGAGTCATTTTCAGTGATTTTGTGTATGATTTTGTGTGTGGTTTTGTGAGTGATTTCCTGTGTGGTTTTGAGTGATTTTTTTGCGTGATTTTGTGTGATTTTGTGGGTGATTTTGTGTGATTTTGAGTGTGATTTTGCTCTGAGGATGTGGCACATTCCACATCCAGATTCATGGCATGTTTTGCGGCCATATCAACTCCAGGAAGAAATGTTTTAGCAGCACACCTTGTCAGGAGATCAAAACCCCAATTCAAAAGTGCTGGATSCAATCAACACTCCCTGCCTGGTGCTCCCAGTGCCTGTCTGGCAGGTGGAGCTGCAGGTGAGGATTGCTTTGGGCTGCATTTCCGAGCTGTTTTCAGCTCCCTTTTGCCATCTCTGAGAGCAATCAGGCTCCRAGGGAAGGTGGCAGATTGTCCCCTTTGGTCCCCAGGGTGGGTCAGGGAGCACACCATGGCAAAGAATGATTTCATTCTCTTGCAAGAGTAAAACAAGGAGTGAAAAAACAATCAGGAGCTGCCACTGCCGTCATTCAGGTCAGGTTCCTCAAAACTGAGAAAAATGARCTTAAAAATAATGTTTTTCCAGGACTGCATCGAGGAGGTTCTTTTTATTTACTGCTGGGTTTCAGCTCTACGTGGGGTTTTAAATTTGGTTTTTGCAGCGTGGAAAGGCAAGGCTGAGATCCACTGTGTGGTCATTTGGCTTTGGGGGAAGGACTTGGATGCATCCTTGGGAAAATCATGGGATTTGTGACATGGGGAATGTCAGAGATCCACAGCAGCACGGCCTGAGGGGTGCAGGGAGCAGCTTTTGGGAACTGTGAGGGCTGAAGAAGGTCCCGCTGAGGGATCAGCTGTAAATCTCTGCCTTCCCCTCCAGCCTCTGTCCCTTATTCCCAGAATATGTTTTCAGAGTGTGATATTACACCCTGAGCCTCAGGCTGCTTGAAATCCCTGTTTTTCAGGGGAAAAAAAGGCTGGAGAACAGGGTGAAAACAAGGAATAAGCAAAACCCTGGCCAACAGTGCCACCAGGGCAACGCAGAGGTGCCTGCTCAGCCCAGGAATTGGTTTTGGAACAGGCACGGATCTCTCTGTGCTTTGGAAAAGTGGAACAATCTCTGGAAAAGCAGGAACAAGTCAGACCTGGAGCCTCTCCTGCTTTGCCATCCCTGTGGCTYCTTTTGCTTCCCCTGCTGAGCCGGGAGCTTCTCCCACCCCGTGCTGGTTCTTTGCTTGAGCCTCAAGCCTGGATTTGTGCCCTCACTGCCACTGTGATGTGAGCCCAGGCCCCCCAAAAGGAGAAAAAAAACCATCAGAGAGGGGTTAAAAAGGGACAGGAGCCCCAGGATTCACAGGGAAAGGGAAAACAAATCCATTCCAAGCCCAGATCCGCTGTGCATGGCCTCGAGGAGGTGCCAGGTATGAGCAGGTGTCCCCTGGGAGCTGCAGCAGCAGCGCTGTGGTTCCWGTGGTGTAATTCCATCAGATTTGATTCCTGGGGGATGTCTCTGCTCCCCAGAGCCTCTGCAGAACTCTCTGTCCCCACTGCTGGACACTGATGGCTCCTGAAGCGCTTGGGGTGAGTAAGGGCCACCTCAGGGTAGGAAATTGAGGTTTTATCAGTGAAAACATGCAAAAAGCACCATTTRTTTCCATCCCAGGGCTCCAGTAGCACTGGGTGAGCACATCCCAAGGAGTTCAGGGATAAATCCAGCCACTATGATCCATCCACTCGGATAATTCACCCGTCCTCATCCCCACGCTCATCCAGCATTGATGCCAAAGGAKCTGTGCCTTTGGCTGGCTCAGGGACCAGCAGCTCCTGGGTCGGTGTCACCAGCAGGGCAGAGCTGGGCTCCTGCACAACCCGAGCAGGGGATGTGCCTTGGAGAGGAACCTCCCATGGATCTTGGGGGAAAGTCTTCCTCTGGGAATCTTGAGCACAGTGTTCTCYTAAATCATTTCCACCTCTGTTATAATTTATTTTCCACAGGTTTGGCTGTCCCAAAACTTCTCAATTACATTGCGGGTTGGCCCCTCTTATAGGATCCCAAAAAAACACCAATTATTGGGATAATGCCCCTTGTCCAGCAGTATCACCCCAAGAATCCAAGCACATGAACCCACCCATGCTGTTGTGACCTTTTCCTGTAATTTTTTGGCAATTTCTGACCTCATTCTGGGCATTCCCCGTTTTCCAGCCGCCGCATTCTGGGCGCCAGTCCCCGACCAAGAACACCCACAACGGGAGCCCCTCCAAATGCCCCCGCTTTGTGAAGATCAAGAACTGGGAGACGGGCTCGGTGCTCCACGACACCCTGCACCTCAAGACCGCCATGGTGAGTAGAGCTGGGACCAGCCAAAATTCCCCAAAATTCGAGCAGATCACCGTGTTTCCAAAATCATGGGATTTGTGACACAAGGAATGTCAGAGATACACGGCAGCACAGCCTGAGGGGTGCAGGGAGCAGCTTTTGGGAACTGCAAGGACTAAATAGATCCTGCTGAGGGGTCAGCTGTAAATCTYTGCCTTCCCCTCTCTGCCTCTGTCCCTTATTCCCAGAATATTTTCAGTGCATGGTATTTCACTGTGAGCCCTAGGATTTACCCAGGAATGCAAAAATGGAGGAATTCAGTCTTGTCTACAGGAGGGGTTGAATTTCAAATCTCTGGTGCAATAAGGGGCAGAGGGGAATCCACCTGGGGTAAATCAGGAAGAGCCTTTGGCTTGATGCCAAGCTGGGGGGTGAATCCCATTGGATGGGGAGGGACAAAGCATGACAGCCCATGGCCTGGCTGTCATCACACAGTGTCCCAAACCCTCTGGGAATGTCCCTGTTCATCAGACACCGCCAGCCTGTGTGCAGGGGATTGCTGACCTCCCCCAGTCCAGCCCTGGTGACCAGAGGTGGCTCCAGAACATTCCCCATCTCCTCTTGTCCCCTCAGACCACCGCGTGCACTGAGCAGATCTGCATGGGCTCCGTGATGACCCCCAGCCCCCACATCCGCAAATCAGAGGACACCAGGACCAAGGAGGAGGTGCTGCTCCTGGCCAAGGACTTCATCGACCAGTACTACTCCTCCATAAAGAGGTGAGCACAGCC
>NW_026623548.1:121091-123372 GCF_030028575.1 Malurus melanocephalus
GAGCTCATCTACGGGGCCAAGCACGCCTGGAGGAACGCGGCGCGCTGCGTGGGCAGGATCCAGTGGTCCAAGCTGCAGGTGAGCACCAATCCCATTGGGATCCAGTGATCCTGCCCACAGGTGAGCACCAATCCCATTGGGATACAGTGATCCTGGCCACAGGTGAGCACCAATCCCACTGGGATACAGTGATCCTGGCCACAGGTGAGCTCCAATCCCATTGGGATCCAGTGATCCTGGCCACAGGTGAGCACCAATCTCAATCCCAGTGGGATCTGGTGATCCAAGCTGCGGGTGAGCACCAATCCCAGTGGGATCCAGTGTTCCAGGGTGCAGGTGAGCACCAGTCCCAGTGGGAACCAGTGTTCCAGGGTGCAGGTGAGCACCAGTCCCAGTGGGAACCAGTGTTCCAGGGTGCAGGTGAGAACCAATCCCAATCCCAGTGGGATCCAATGATCCAGGGTGCACGTGAGCACTGATCCCAATCCCAATGGGATACAGTGATCCTGGCTGCAGGTGAGCACCAATCCCACTGGGATCCAGTGTTCCAGGGCACAGGTGAGCACAGATCCCACTGTGATACAGTGTTCCAGGGTGTAGGTGAGCACTGATCCCACTGGGATTCAGTGATCCAAGCTTGAGGTGAGCACCAATCCCACCAGGATCCAGTGCTCCAAGCTGCAGGTGAGCACCARTCCCACTGGGATCCAGTGATCCAGTGCTCCAGGGTGTGGGTATGCACCAATCCCACTGGAGACATCCCAGAGATTCCTGCCAAAGGCTGTGCTAAGGTTTGGGAGAGGCAAACCCTGCTCTCCAAACCTGGGAAGCACAGCACAGGTCCAGGGGCAGCTGTTCAGCACACACAGCTCCCCTCAGCAGCTGTGGGATAGCGGCAGGAGCTGGAAAAACATCCGTGGGGTGGCTGTGTCTGAAATGGAAGCTGGTGCTCCAGGGGACATTTTCCCAAAATCAGATCATGCTCCAACATCTTCCCTGCTGCTTCCAAGCCTGGAGAGAGGCAGCAGGACGCTCTTGTCCTCGGTACTGAGATCCAGCAGGAGGGGATTTGGCTCAGTGCCCTTTTGGCAAGAGGAAGCACAGAGCAGGACTAGAGCTGGTGATCCCTGGGGAATCCCTGGGTACAGAGATGTCCTCTCCTCCCGCGACCTGGAACAAATCCAGCACTGCTGAGCAGTTCCTGTGGCTGCCTCACACAGGCAATGAGCACAGCCTCTCTCCTGATCTCTCCATGCTCTCCCAGCTGCCCCTGGATCCCTGGACATGTCCAAGGCCGGGTTGGACAGGGTTTGGAGCATGCTGGGATGGTGGAAGGTGTCCCTGCCATGGCACGGGGTGGCACTGGATGGGCTATAAAAGYCCCTTCCAACCCAAACCARTCCAGGATTCGCTGTCSCTCAGATCTGACTGACCCYGTCCTGTTCCAGCTTTGAGTGCTGATCCACGAGAGGAGCAGAGCAGAACCCGTAATTGTTGGGGATAAGACAGGAACAGTGGCAGGTTGGGAACACGGGAACGAGGAGATCTTTGCCTCGGCAGCAGATGAGTCACCCCTCCAAAGCAAAAGGGGCAGCTGGATTAGACATCCCCGTGTTCCCGAGGCAGGGAACGCGTAATTGCAGAGCTTGTGATCCCTGAGAAGCCGCGGCGGCACCGGGAGTTCTCCGTGTGCTGTGTTTGCTCTGCCCGGCTCTGCTGTGGGAGCTGGAATGTCCTTCAGGATCCTCACAGCCACCGTGTCCCTGTTTCAGGTGTTCGACGCCCGGGACTGCACCACGGCCCACGGGATGTTCAACTACATCTGCAACCACATCAAGTACGCCACCAACAAGGGCAACCTCAGGTGAGACACCATGGGCAACCTCAGGTGAGACACCATGGGCAACCTCAGGTGAGCAAAGGGCAACCTCAGTGAGCCAAGGGCAGCCTCAGGTGAGCACCAACAGGGGAAACCTCAGGTGAGCAAAGGGCGACTTCAGGTGAGCCAAGGGCAACCTCAGGTGAGCCATGGGCAACCTCAGGTGAGCAAAGGGTAACCTCAGGTGAGCCAAGGGCAACTTCAGGTGAGCCAAGGACAACTTCAGGTGAGCACTGACAGGGGAAACCTCAGGTGAGCCACCAGGGAGCCACTGGGTTTGTGTCCAGGGGCCTCTGGATGTGTGACACCCCAGCTCAGGGCCAGCTGGCCAACACCAGTTTTGGGAAGTGTTAGAGTGACCTGATTTGGGGTGAAGGTCCTGCTGGTCCAAGTCTCTTGCTC
>NW_026623548.1:123992-125863 GCF_030028575.1 Malurus melanocephalus
TCAACCACAAGGACAGAAATCCTGTTGAGAGTCGCACCCATGGGCACACAATTCCTGCCCACAGCACCCGAGGAGCAGGTGACCCTKCTGGAACATCACCCCTGCCTTTATTTCCCCCGCAGATCTGCATCCAGCAAGGCTGGAAGGCGCCGTATGGGCGCTTCGACATCCTGCCCCTGCTCCTCCAAGCCAACGGCAACGACCCGGAGCTCTTCGAAATCCCGCCGGAGCTCGTGCTGGAAGTGCCCATCCGGCACCCCAAGTGAGTCCGGGGCAGCCCCAAAACTGCTYGAGGGGGTCAGCAGGACTGAGATCCTCTGGTTTCTCATCCCATGCTCAGCTTTTCATTAGGGGCTTCATCCAAAATCCTTTTCCAGGTCTTCCCTCCACTCAATTTTCATATACAGATAGATTTTCTTGGGAAGTTTCCCTTTCCTTGAAGCCTCCCAGGACTCAAGATCCTCTTCCAGGTCTTCCCTCCACTCCATATCCATATCCATATTGATTTTCTTGGGAAGTTTCCCTTTCCTTGAAGCCTCCCAGGGCTCACATCACTCCTTAATCACCTTGTCCCCATAAACAGCCCCTAAGGGAGGTGCTGATGGAAATGTCCTGCTCACATCCTTCACCCTGGTAGCAAAATGACCTCCCCCATCCCCCTGCCTGTGCTGRGTGGGAAATTCCTGGCTGGTTGCCCAATCCTGGCTCTGTTCTTGGCAGGTTTGAGTGGTTTAAGGACCTGGGCCTGAAGTGGTACGGGCTGCCAGCGGTGTCCAACATGCTCCTGGAGATCGGGGGCTTGGAGTTCTCCGCGTGTCCCTTCAGCGGTTGGTACATGGGCACGGAGATCGGCGTCCGGGACTACTGCGACAACTCCCGCTACAACATCCTGGAGGTGACTCCCTCTCCTGCTGCTCCTGGGGCTGTGGGGTTACTGGGACAGCTTTGCCTGGAATGGCGATTCCCCAAAATCTTCCAGTCCTGTGGGGCCAGCTGGTGTCCAGCACAGTGTGATCCCTGTTGAGCTTCCCACAGGATTCCCAAAGAATCTTAGGGATCAGCAGGACCTGGTCATGCTGTAGTCAAGAGCTAAAATATGAAAGGGTGCTGAGACACGTGGTGGCTCCTCAGGGCCGTTCTTGAGCTTGGGGACCCTCCAGCTGGTCCCTCTGGACCACCATGGACATTCCCCATTCAGCCATGGCTCAGGGGATGTCCAACCATGGCTCAGAGACAGAGCCAAGGCATGGGAGGGTGGATCTGAGTCCATCCAAACCTTCCAAGGAATGCTGCGTTATTTCGAGGGGCTCTACCCCTCCCCAGGCTCCTGATAACCAGAGGGGTGACAGCAGTGGGAGTGTCCAGCTGTCCTGGTGGCCTCAGCAGTGTTTGGCCACCTGCCCCTGGTCCAGGAGGAGGAAAGGCCGCGCTCCTGCCATGGAGAGGAAAAGGCAGGATTTCTTCCCAAAAGGAGGCAAAGCAYCAGCCCTTCCATGCCCCATGGATTCCTTGTGTCAGCCTGGGCCTCTCCTGTGGTTCCTGTCCCCAAGCAGAGATCTCCAKTCCTCAGGGTTTGGCCATTAAATCCTTCTCCTTGTTATTGCAGCAAGTGGCCAAGAAAATGAACCTGGACATGAGGAAAACGTCCTCGCTGTGGAAGGACCAAGCCCTGGTGGAGATCAACATTGCCGTGCTCTACAGCTTCCAGGTACCTCGGGGCTTTGCTCATCTGGGTCAGGCTGGGGAGACACGGGGATGGGGTGGGAGGTGTCCACCTGAGGCTGAAATTGGSTTGGGCCTCCCTAATTCGGGCTGTGCCAGTGAGATTTGATAATTCTGTGCTCTGGGGGTTGTAAAACAGCACTGCCAGC
>NW_026623548.1:126128-133621 GCF_030028575.1 Malurus melanocephalus
GGTTCTCCTCGTACCTACATTTAAGTGTTGCATAACAAAACCAGTCCTTGGCAAGCCGGTTTCAGAGGGTCAGGGTCCTTCCCAGAGCTGGGTCTGAGCTGCCCCACTGGAAAAACTTCCCAAAGTTCTGAGCAGAGGWTGTTCCATCCCTTCCATCCCATCTTAGCCTTTGCCCGGTCCAGGACAATTGATAGGAGGAGAGCAGTTCCACAGCACATCGATTCCCAAAGGACTGGGGCAGCCTTTTAGGGAAGAGCAGGAGCAGCAGCTGCCCTGGGCCATCCCCAAATGCCCTGTAAGACCACGGGAGTGAGGAATATTTGGGACAAACAGCTCCAAATGGAAAATTTTCAGATTTGGCTTCTGGGTTATACTGACAGCTGCTGGCTCTGCTCYCTTGTCCCCCCACAGAGTGACAAGGTGACCATCGTGGATCACCACTCGGCCACCGAGTCCTTCATCAAGCACATGGAGAACGAGTACCGGTGCCGGGGGGGCTGTCCGGCCGACTGGGTGTGGATTGTGCCACCCATGTCGGGCAGCATCACCCCGGTGTTCCATCAGGAGATGCTCAACTACCGCCTGACGCCCTCCTTCGAGTACCAGGTGCTGTCCCCAASCTCTGCTGCCACCAGGGTGGGTTTGGGAGCTCGGGAGGTGCAGGGAGGACAGGAACACCATCCAATTCCTTCACCAGCTGTCMCTTAATTCCATGGCAAATCCAATTGATGCTCCCCGCTAGCGAAGTGTGGGAATGGCTGTTTGTCCCTCCAAGGGAAAAACTTCTAAATCACACTGAGCTCCTCCCTTTGGAAGTGCCTAATTTCACCCTTTGATGGGCAGGTGAGGAAAAGGCCTGGAAAATGCCTGCATCCCATTCCGTTCCACCCTGCAGGTTTGCAGGGATGGTTCCTGGATCCCATTCCATCCTGTGGGTTTTGGAGGAATGACTCCTGTATCCCATTCCATCCTGCAGGTTTGATGGATGGCTCCCATATCTCATTCCATCCCGCAGGTTTGAGAGAATTTTGTATCCCATTCCATCCTGCAGGTTTGAGAGGATTTTGTATCCCATTCCATCCCACAGCTTTGTTGGATGGCTCCCATATCCCATTCCATCCCACAGGTTTGAGAGGATTTTGTATCCCATTCCATCCTGCAGGTTTGGGGGATGGCTCCCATATCCCATTCCATCCGGCAGGTTTGAGGGGATGGCTCCCATATCCCATTCCATTCCACAGGTTTGTTGGATGGCTCCCATATCCCATTCCATCCCACAGGTTTGAGAGGATTTTGTATCCCATTCCATCCTGCAGCTTTGGGGGATGGCTCCCATATCCCATTCCATCCCGCAGGTTTGAGACCCCAGCATTTAGGATCCAACAATGGGATGGGGGGTCCTGCCCAGCAGTCCCAGCAGGGCTCTAACGCTGCTTCTGGAATGTTCCACGCTCCAGACCGTGGGGAAGAAAAGACCCCGAGCAAACCCTGCCCCGCTCTCCAGCCGTCCCCGCTCCGGCGCTTTCCACACAATGTGACCTTTAGTCAAGAGCCCTTAAGGAATAATCACAGAGCAGGAGCAGTCTGTTCATTGCCATCAGCGGCCCACCAGGCACCCCGATGATTCCTGGCCCCGATTGCAGCCTGCAAGGGCACAGAATGAGCTTTTCCGTGCTCGCTCCTGGCTTCAGCTGCCTCCCCTTCCCAAAGGGCCTCTTAGGGATGAAAAACCTGTGGCCAGGGCGGGGGGAAGGATCTGTTTCCATCACCTCTCTCCTTCTGGCGTTGCTTTCYTTCTGCCTGTGGCCTATTAACGCTCCTCTCGAGAGGTGCCGGAGCGATTGGCCAGATGCTGTTACAAGCCGGCAGGGTTTATTAGATTGCAATTTTTCCAGGCATGTTCCACTGCCCAAAAAAAGACCCATGAGGCTGCAAGGATCAGGGACACAGAGAGGAGAGGGAGGGCTGTGGAGTGGCAGTGATTCCTCCTCTCCTGACTGGAGGAATTTTAACTCTCAGAGCTGTGGATGCTGCATTTTTCCAAGCTCCGAGCCCTCCCCATCAGCTGATTCTGCTTTTCTCTCTCCTAGCCCGACCCCTGGAACACCCAYGTCTGGAAAGGGGTCAATGGGACACCCACCAAGAAGAGGGCCATTGGCTTTAAGAAGCTGGCAAAGTGAGTACCAGCAGGCTCTGGAAAGCCCTGGAATGTCTGGGACTGGATTTGGGGCACCCTACAGGTGTAGGGGATGGATCATGGGCTGTGAGCCCAAACCTGGGGACACTGGAGGCTTCATCTGCCTTAAGGGACATTTGGGGACACAGGCAGCCCTTTGAGCACCCCCTTAACCCTCCAAAAGGGCTGTGAGCAGGGTGACACCGGATCTTGGATATGGTCTGTTCTCCCAAGCTGTTCATTCCCAGGTTTTCCCATTCTTTGAAGGGGACTTTGCCTGTTTGTCCTTTCCTCGGGGCAGGAAGATCCCTCCTCCCCATTCRGGGCTCTGCTGGCAGTAATGGGATGAAACTCCTGTSCATATTCCTCTTTTTCCCAGTGACATTTTYCCCTCCTTGAAGAGCCCCTGCCAACCCTCCGAACACCTGCTTTGGAGGGAAGGGGGGAGATGTGATGAGGAATCTCCCTGCAGGCAGCAGATGGATCAGGGCTGAGCTGAGATTTGCACTTCATGGTCGGTTGACCCCTGGCAARGGGCCACCCCAGCCCCTCTTCCCTGCCAAGGCTCCTCAGCAGCGAGATGCAGGAATTGAGTGTAATTTGGACMCTTTTGGCTGATCCTGGCCCAAATTCCTCCTCCGGGGGCTGTTGGCAGAGAGGAGCTGCCGGTTCCGTGGCAGCAGAGCCYGGGGCCAGGGCGGGAGAGGGCTGGGTGTGCCCTGGTGGCGGTGGCCAGGCTGCCAGGTGGCCCTGGCTCATCACAGCGTCTCCCCACGCTTCAGTTTCCCCGAATCCCTTCCATCAATTTGTTCCCACTCTTCAGCTGTCACCTCCTGCGAGCTGCATCCATAAACAGGATCGGCAGCCGAGGAACGCGCTCCTGCTGCCGCTGACACCGGGGCTGGGCCAGGGGAAGAGCGGGAGGATTCGTGGAGTTGGGAGAAATGATGCTTTTATTGCTCTGTGCCCCACTGAGGGATGGTTTGAGAAAAAATGTGAGCGTGGCAGGTGATTTTGAAAGAAAAAAAATCCCCTTTGTTCTCGATGTAGGGAAAGGAATTATTTCTGTAATTCGCCATTAATCCTGTCTGGGTCAGAGCTAATCAGCCGAACCAGAGGCAGCCCCAGAGCCCGGAGTGGGATTTGGTGCCTGCTCAGACTCAAAAATCTCGATGAATCAGAGCCTTCAGAACTGCAGTGCCTGCCCCTCCTGCCCTTTCCCTGGCACTGCAGATCCTGGGGACAGGGGACATTGCCACCAGGGACAGGGGACATTGCCACCGTGGGAAAGCAAAGGCAGAACTGCACTGAGGGGTGGTGACAGCAGCAAACAGGAATGTTCCTGAGGCTGGCTCAGCCGTGGAGAGGAGCTGCCCGGGGCAGGCAGGAGGAACCAGCCTGAGGGAGTTTCTGCCTCTTCTGTCCACTTTTCCCCCTCCCTGAATGATTCCCCAAACCCAGAGCATTGCTGGGCAGGAAGAACCGAGGGAAGCTGGAATTCTGCTGCCAGTGTGACCATTCCAGCTGCAGCCTCCACTGCTGGAGGGGATGCAGGGTCCTGCTGAACCTCGGCAGGGGCTGATCTGTCTGTCAGAGCAGATCAAGCAGCCCTTCCTCCTGCAGAGACCACAGAAACACTTTGTGCTCCTTCAGATTCCCAAAACCTGCCTTTTCTCACTTGAAACGCTGGTCTAAATCCAGACCTGATGGATTTATGACTTTCTAGCCTCATTTAAAGCCTTGGTGGTCCTTTTGGGAAAAATGAAGATGTCCTTCATGTAGGAAGAATGGTGTTGATGAATGTCCCTAAAACAACAAACCCACCACCCTCGCCCCCCATCCTGGTGCTCCCACTGATTCCACAGATAAGGAATCGGCATTCCCTCCCCAGCCAGGATCAGGGACAGGCTGGTCACGTCTCCGAGCTCCCCTGTCCTGCTGTCTGTGCTGAGCCAGCGGGGGACACAGGAGGAAAATCCCCCAGTGACAGCTCTGGGCACAGGGAGCAGCCAGGCAGGCACTGCCCTGCCCAGGATGGGATAAATGTGCCAGGCCTTGGAGAGCAGCTCCTCCCAGGGGCGGTCACGGTGTCACCAGACAGCCCGGGGTGGCTCCGGTGTCCCCAAGCTCTGATGTGGAGCAGGGCTGGCCAGGGCAGCTCCTGGATGGAGGAGCTGCTCTTCCTCCCGCAGCTCCACTCTGGGTGCTCCCAGCTTTTCCTTTGGCTTTCCCCACCCCAATTCTTCTCCTGCTCCTCTGCCTTTGCAAAAATTCTACCCCCAGTGCCTGTTTTAGTGTTTTCCTCCTTAAACTCTTTCAAGCATTCGACCTCTGTGTTCAGGCTTCCCCATCTCCTCCTCCTCCGAGCTCTTCCAAGGCTTCCCCATTCACCACAAAACAGCAAAAACTGATGCTGCAACTTTTTGACACGGTTGATTTAATAATAAACAGTAAAGTCTGGTTTAGAGACACAGACAAAGACCAAGCTCTGACTGGGATTTATCCRTGCCTCCCAGGGCTGTGAAGTTCTCAGCCAAGCTGATGGGCCAAGCCATGGCCAAGAGGGTCAAGGCCACCATCCTGTACGCCACGGAAACGGGCAAGTCGCAGGTGTACGCAAAAACCCTGTGCGAGATCTTCAARCACGCCTTCGATGCCAAGGTATCGCCCCAGCTCCTGGCTCCTGAYGCATGACGGGCATGGAATCACAGGTTTTGCCAGGAAATACATGGAAAATAGCTGCCCAGGGTCTTCGGGATGGGACCTTGYGGGGCTGGGTTGGAGCCTGCACAGGGATTTTTCTGGCTGATCTCCTGCAGTGTCTGTTTGGCCCCTCGGGTGGCAGCTCCAGGGTGCCCCATGTCCCTCGAGGCTCCTGTTCCCATCCCCCGCATGCTGGAGACACCCCAGAGGGATCCCCCCTCTCCCTGACCTCTGTCCCGTGCTCCCAGGTGATGTCCATGGACGAGTACGACGTGGTGCACCTGGAGCACGAAACCATGGTCCTGGTGGTCACCAGCACCTTYGGCAACGGGGACCCGCCGGAGAACGGTGAGGTAGGACAGCAGGGAGGGGTGGCTGCAGCGGGGGACAGCAGTGGGACAGGGGCAGGAATGTCCTCTCTTGGCCCCAAACTGATCCAGGTGCTGKCCCTGCCTCCTGCTCTGGAGCAGGATCTCCCTATTGCCTGCCCCTGATCTGTTGTTAACTCCACCCTGTACAGCCACTGCTGGGGTGACAGCCCTGACCTCACCCAGCCCTGGGAATAGAGCAGAGAGCAGAGCCACAGCCCAGGCTGTGCCCAYGGCTCTGTTTCCTTCAAAACCTGGCAAAACTGATGGCAATTTTTATTGCTTTTCCGCAGAAATTCGGCTGCGCGTTGATGGAGATGAAGAATCCCAATTCCCACCTGGAGGAGAGGAAGTAAGAGCACCCCAACCCCTTCCCCTCCCAAACCACTGCCTGTTTTCCTGACCTCATCCTGACATGAGGGAGTGGGAAATCTTTGGGTGGAAAGGTCCAGGGGAWGGGACCTGCATGGAGAGCCAGGGTTTGGAGAGGGTGAAGTTGCCAGCAAGGACAAAAGCACCGAGTCAGGAGTGCCTGCGCATTCCAGCCTGTAATTCTCTGGCATGGCATTTTAAAGCTTCTCTCTTCAGCTTGAAGAAGCAGGAATCTATAAAAAAAAAAAACAGAAAATAGGAGGAATTTCCCCAAAATTGTAGATTCTATGAGCCAGAGCCTGTCCAGGAGATGCGGAAATAGCACGAGTTGGAGGTAGAAGGGAGTTCCCAGCCTTGCAGATGTAGGTGGGGGAGGGCTCGAGAACCAGATTTAGCTCCATGCATGGCGTGAAAAGATTTCTAGGGAAAATAAGAGCCGTGATAATCCTGTGATGTTTGTAACCGGCACCTTGGAGACCAAATCTGGGATTGTAGAAAATCCCCCTTCGCGGGAAGACGAGCTTTGAGCATCTCCGCGCCGATCCCAAGGGCTGGGGAGGGAGTGCCGCGTTAAAAACCATTTGGAGCCTTCACGGCTCCTTTTAGCCGTGAAGAATAAAACATTTCCCTAAAGTGGGGCACTGCTCTACTCTGGGATGTCTCCTGAGCCGACAACCAGCACGAGGCTGCTCCGTAATTAGGGATGGATCAGCCCTGGCTGGGGATCCGGGGCCATCCCAGACCCCTGGCTCAGAGTGGTGACAAACAGGGTGGGGACCAATGTGTGGCTCTCTGGAGCTGGCTCTGCTGCAGCCCCAAAGTGCTCTTGGAYGGATCCCTGCAGGGCTGCCCAGCTGGAAACCCATTAAATTCCTAATGGCCTCRTCCTTAATGAGGACAGAGAAAAAAYGGGCTGCCTGGGAGGGGTCTGGATGGAGAAGGGACATCCCACACGTGGCTGTCACCCCAAGGATCTCTTCCTTGGGTGCAGAGGTGCTGCCCGTGGTGAACCAGGTAGATCTGAGGGGGTTAAAAACCCCTGAGCTYGGTGCTTGCTGTCCCAGACACCTCCAAGTGGGATTTAAGGTTGGAGTTTCTAAGAGCCAAGCAGGGACACCTCCCACCATCCCAGGGTGCTCCAAGCCCCAATRTCCAGCCTGGCCTTGGACACTGCCAGGGATCCAGGGGCAGCCACAGCTTCTCTGGGCACCCTGTTTTTGGGATTGCAGACATCAAACACARAAAAAACCCTTTTGCAATGAGGAAGGGAGACCTGGAGAGGTTGATTTGGGGCAGAGGGACAATGTCAGCCTGGTGACAGAGAGCTGGAGAGAGCAGTCTGTGTCCCTGCACCCCACAGAACCCCAGCTCCACCAGGAATGTTGAGGGTGGCCGAGACCCCTCTCCAAACCCCAGGGTCACAGGACACCATCAGGCCACTGTGGCCACAGTTCTCTGACCACAGCCCTGAGGCCGTGCTGTGGTTGATTTTCTGCTCCTCATGTCCCACGATGAGGGTTTTCCAAGGGATTTCCAAAGCATTCCTAAGCCATTCCTGTTTAATTCCTGTTCAAATGCAGCCCAACCTTCAGCAGCCACCCCAAAAAGCTGCTGCTGCTGCCCCAACCGGGGGAATTTGGGCTTTGTGTCCCTCTAATCCAGGGCTGTGCTGCCCTGCCCAGAATCGGGGCTTGTGGAAAATCCCCCACCAAGGCAAGGTGAGCTGCAAGCATCTCCGTGCAGATGCCACAGGCTGGGAAGGGAGGGGACAGCCCCCGGGATAACCTGGGGTGGGGACACGGCCCGGGGACAGTAGAGGGGATGGGAGCAGGGGGAGCGAAACAGGAAAGAGTGGGGATGGGGAGAGAGGGGGA